>NC_143576.1:51869543-52172786 GCF_048544385.1 Mastigoproctus giganteus | reverse complement strand
AGTATGCAAATAAAGCGATATAAGCAATAACATCTCTCTGACTCAGAGTCAACAATGATACTGAATAACATGCAAGACAATATAATGTATGTTCCATATCTCTGTGTGCAGTCAATCAGAATGCAGTGAGAGTTACTCATCTGCCTTCCTAAATCCTGTAAGTCTTTCAAAGTACTCAACTGGGAACAGAATTTTCATATTTCGATCCGGATTAACTGTAACTGGATTAGCAAGGATTTACTGTATATATATATATATATATATATATATATATATATATAGTATTCTTATTGAAGATTATAATAATAATATCTGGTAAAGTTTGCAGTATTAGATATTTGTCAGTTGTACAACCTTAATGCTATTGTACATAAGGCAATTAGACATTATACATGCTAATTAGGTGTATATTATATGTGATAATATACACCTAATTCCCTACAGATAAATACCACTTAATTAAATAAAATCAACCAATATAGTAGAGAAAGGCAATGTGCTAACGTTACAGTACTTGTAATTGTGGAGAACTTAAGAGCTAATGGAACAGAAATTCACGGTGAACAAAGAAGGGAGCTAAGATAAAAAGAAGTACCCAACGCCATTATGGTTGTTGGGTACTTTCTGCACTTAGCAGTGTCCCAGGTCCATAAACAAACCATTATTAATATTTTAAACTGTTGCTTTCTTATAAAAAAAAAAAAAATACACATATATATATATATATATATATACACTTATATTTGAATAATGTTTGAAATAATTGAAAACTGAATCTTACATAAAAAGGGGGGGGGGGGGGTTGTTTTTTTATTCTTTAATCATTATTCTCACTTAAGTTTATATATATATGTATGCATATGGGTTTTCTGAAAAGAAAATTCGAAGTTTTATGTTTAAAACAACTCAAATTTATTTTTATTTTTACATAAATATATAATAATAACTTTATTTATCATCAACTTGCTATGCACAGAATGAATAATTTGACCAATTACAGAGGGCCCATTTCGGGAATCCCCTAGAACTGGTATACAGACCCCCCAGGGGTCTGCAGACCCCAGTTTGTGAAATGCTGCCCTAGAGCATTGGTTCCCAACTAGTGTGCTGTGAGATTAGGAAAAATTCCAATGACAATCACTGTTTAGATGTGCCATGAATATGCAAACTTTACCTTGAAGTGTGACTTTTGTGACAAAAGATTGCGAATTACAGTTGTGATTCCTACTTGGAATCTGCCAAGCATTACAGTTGCTCATGCATCTCCTTCCAGGTATTCTCTTTCTTTCTCTTCTCTTTCTCAATCCTTAAGATAACTTAATAACTATAATTTCCCCCTCTCTTATCTCCCTTTCGCAGTTTTTCTTATTTATATTTTTAAGAGCTTATCTTTTAAAACCCCAAATTCTGGAGGGCATCCTTGTACAGAGCTTTAATGAATATATTAGATGGCTCTCTTTCATATGATGTGGGAGGGGAGCTCAATAGCAAATTTCCAGGTATATTTCTACTGGCTGGCTGCTGAGTAACCAGTTATACAACACAACACAGCCCTAAACACAATATGTGACTGGCTATACAGAGATGCTACAACACAAATGGCATTGGCAGACCATAGCAGAATCTCCAGAAATTCTTTAGACAATGAATTTGTGTCCCATGTATTGGGGTATAATGCTGTCTGTGAAATATCTAGGATAATCATTCTGTTGAAGAATGTTCTTGATTATAGCTAATTCCTGCTTTAAGTCTAGTCCTTGACCTCCGGTTTGAACTTTTTATTGTGGCACCTTTGTTCTATACAGATGGTTGGATTTAAAATTTAATAGGTTATTGGCGTCTGTGGTTTGCTTTAGACTACAGAACTATGTATGGTGTTGTGATGGCACCCGATGTCTAAAAAACTGGTGAGAGCCATTATATTAAGTTTGAATTTAATGTCTTGGTACTAGTTGTTAATTTGCTTAAACAGGCCACCAACCTCTCCAAGCCATGGCTCCAGTTCAGTAGAATGTCATCTCAAATCTTACCCTTAGCTTGGGAGGAAAATTGATTAGGACAGAATTCTTGAGATTAGATTGGAAAATCCCTGAAAGGAGAGGAAGTTCCCCTTGTCAAGTCCAGTGGTTTTAATGTAAAAATATTTTGTTTGTAAGTGGGATAGGCCAAAATATCTTATTTTAAGTGGGATGGGCCATCTTATATCTATTTCATCTCCTGTCAAGTAAGATAGACAGTTTTATACTTCTTGGTAAAACATTAGTAACCATGGCATCAATAGTGAGGCTAGCTAAGATGTCACTTTTGAAAGGTTGAGGAGTCTAATTTTAGTAGGTAAAAGAGACCAGACATTTGGCTTTTGCTTGTGCTGTGTGACCGGGGGAGGGGAACATTATTTTTTGAAGGGTATTTTTTGTTGGGATATGAGAAGTGAATGTGCTTAATGCATTTCTCAAGTTTTGACAATGGTGCTCTTGTTAATTTTTGTATGTACCCATGGTTTAGTAGTTCAAACATTTTACTGTAATAGTTATCTCTATTGATTATTTACAGTGACTACAACCTTTGTCTGCTCTTTGGATGTGGTAACTCTCTAATCTCATTTGAGGAGTTTTAAGCTTTCAATCTCTATATGAGTCAAGTTGTTTTTATGTTTCTTTCTGATGTTGTTATATCTTGATGATTTTCTTTAAAATATAGGTATGGTCAGAGGGAGAAGTGTCATACACCATAGGGTCTCAAATTCTATATGCCATGATTCCTCCTGTGCTAGGAAATCTGATAATGAGAAGTTTGCATTCCATCAGATGGAGTATCCTATTGGATATATTTCTTCACAAATTTCAAGAGTATCATATTGGTGATATTAAGGTCCTTGCAAAAGTATATTGCACCTGAGGTTTTGTTAGAATTATATGAATGCTACTTGGGAAGAGTGTGAGTACCTCTCATGGAGTTCTCTATATTTGATAAACTGGATTTAATGTTTTATCTATGGAATTAAGATTGCTCATCAGTGAAGACAGGATACTACAGCTGGAAAAGGAATTAGAAAATGTAAATTGGAATATCATCGGTTTGGCTGAAACAAGAAGAAGAAAGGTATCACTTATAAGTTTATCAAGCTATAGACCAATGGAAACAGTGAAAGAGTGAAGGTGGAGTTGGCTTTCTGGTCCATAAAGATATAAAAAACAACAGTTTGGAATTCAAAAGTACATCACCAAGGGTGTCAAGACTCAGGATTTCTAAGAGGTATAAGCTAAAGGTTATAATGATTTATGCACCAACATAGAGCCATGATAATGAAGAGGTTGAAGAAATATACACCGAAATTAAGAGTCTTCTAGATGAACAGAAAACTCACTACACTATGATTATGGGGAACTTCAATGCTAAGGTTGGAAAGAGACAAAGCAGCCCAGAAAGGGGAACTATAGGAAATTTTGGAATTGGTGAAAGAAATGAAAGACTTGTGGAATATCAGTAATGAACACTTTTTTCAAGAAAAGGGTGAACAGAAAGTGGACACGAAAGAGCCCAAATGGATTAACAATTAATGAAAATCGAATTCATCCTCACTAACAGAAGATATCTTGTGACTGATGTTACTGTCCTGAACAAGGTAAATGTTGAAGTGATAACAGAATGGTAAGATGCACACTTGATATAGATGTAAGAAAAGAAAGGAAAAAACTGACTCGAGTAAATAATACAAAGGTCTTTGAGATAACAGAAGAGGAGAAAAGGCAGTAGTTTGAGCTTCTGCAGATTGTTCAGGACCAAGATATATCAACGAGGAATATTACAACTTTCTGAAAGTGATAAAGCCCAAGAAACACTTGTTGTGATGAACCGAAGATGACAAATGAAGAGCAAGAAAAACACTGACAGGGAGAAAATTGAGTATACTGAATTATGCAAAGCAATTAGAAAGAGACTCAGAGAGGAGACATAAGAAAATTTAACACAAGAAAAGTAGAACAAGCATTAAAGGAAAACAAAGGACTTAATTCAGCAGCCATGAGCAGCAATACAGAAAGACAAATGATACTGAAACTGAAGAATAGCGATGTGTACTTATGAATAGCAGAGAAGGCATAATTTAAATAGCAGGACTACTATAAAGAGTTATACAAGGAGCGAGGGAATGATGCCAGCAGTTGAGAAGATGGATCGCAAATTAGTAACACATACGATATACCTGATATCCTTTCTGATGAGGTAGAACATGCATTGAAGAAAATGAAGAATCAGAATGCCTTCATCTTCCCCGGGGGGAAGATGAAGTTACTGTAGAGTTGTTAAAATTGGGAGGGAGAGATAGGACACAAAAACTGGCAAGACTCTTCATAAAATGCATTAAAAAAGTGTGACGTTTAAGGAGTGGAATAATGCAATCATAGTTTTGCTGCATAAGAAAGGAGATAAATCAGAAATCGGAAATTATAGATCGATTAGCTTGTTATACCACATCTATAAGTTGTTCACAAGGGTCATTGCTAACAGATTAGAAAGAATACTTGATGAGAATTAACTGAAAGAGCAAGCTGGCTTTAAGACAGGATTCTCAACTATGGATCACCTTCACATAATGTCACAGCTA
Source organism: Mastigoproctus giganteus (assembly GCF_048544385.1). Classification (NCBI taxonomy): domain Eukaryota; kingdom Metazoa; phylum Arthropoda; class Arachnida; order Uropygi; family Thelyphonidae; genus Mastigoproctus; species Mastigoproctus giganteus. Next base: position 52,168,180 of record NC_143576.1, on the reverse strand, counting down.
ATGGAGAAAGCAAATGAATATAAAACGCCATTATGCCTGGCATAATGGCGTTTATTGTGGATTATGAAAAGGCATTTGACTCCATACAGCATAAGGCAATGTTTTGGGCACTGGAAAGACAAGGCATAGATACCCCATATATTATGATTTTGAAGAAAATACATGAGAATGCTATCTCCTTTATTAGACTGGATAAAGACAGTAGCAAATTTAAAATTGAAAAAGGAGTTCGACAAGGAGACACACTATGTCCGAAGTTGTTTCTTGCTGCCCTTGAGGAAGCTTTCAGAAGATTAGACTGGTCGCAGAAAGGAGTCAATGTGAATGGAGAGTACCTAAACCATTTATGATTTGCAGATGACATTGTGGTCATAAGCAACCATCCCAAAGAATTAGAGGAAAATCTTAATCAGTTATGCAGAGTTAGTAAGGAATTTGGACTAAAGATGAATATGTAGAGTTAGTAAGGATTTTGGACTAAAGATGAATATGGCTAAAACAAAAATAATGATGAACAAGTATGCCACAGAAAGGGATATAATGATTGAAGGAGCAGTATATAGGGATATAATGATTGAAGGAGCAGAAATATAGTCACATACTGAGGTGCAATATCCCAATTTTCTGAAACGTAAAATAATGAACCAATGTATACTCCCCACCATGACTTATGGAAGTGAAACTTGGGCACTCACCAAAAAAATGGAAGAGAAGTACACATCGAAGAATGGAACGAATTATATTGGGAAATAGACCGTTAGATAAGAAGAGAAACACATGGATTAGGCAGCAAACTCAAGTAAAGGACATTCTTATCAAAACTAAAGAACTAAAATGGTCTTGGGCAAGACACATAGCTCGTAGACATGATGACAGATGGATTAAGAAAATAACAGAATGATACCCAAGAGGAGCTAAGAAAAAATCTGGAAGACAACAACGGACATGGACAGATGAAATTCATGAGTTTGTGGGTAGTAAATGGATGGCCACAAAACTGGAAAGTTGCTGAGAGGCCTTCATCCTGCAGTGGATTGAAAATGGCTGATGATGATGGAATTAGAGGATTAGATTGTTGATGAAATCTGTTCAATTTATCATTAAGATTATACTCTTAAGTATATTTGTAATCTGTTAATTTTTAAACTGGTGTACTGGAGAATTTGTTCAAATACTGGCTTGTTAAACCGACCCCTCCGCCTGAGGTCTGAATTGCGAGTGACTTTATCATGCACCACACTCAATGCAGTATGTTCAGTATTTCTACTTCTCATGTTCATCCAGCTATGGAGATGGACCTGTTTTAGCTTTGCCATCTAGTGGTGGGTGGTAGCTATGAGAGCAACAGATGGCACCACTCTCTGCTTCGACCTTGGGGGAGGTAGGTCCAATGAAGCAACTTTTGCAATATTTATTATGATGACATACAAAATTGGATATGATAAGTATTTGCACCCATGACTGACAATATAACACTATATTGTCAGTCATGGGAAAGTCATGTGGTATTGATATTCCTAATATTATTATTATTATTAAAAGTCCTAAGAATACAACTCACTAGCGAAAAAATTGTAAATTTTTTTCAGTTGGTGTCAGCTGATAATCAAGCATAAAGTCTGCAAATGTAAGTCTTCACGTTATGATTACAAGGTATCAGATAAATACTGTACTCTTATTTGGGGTTTCTTAGCTGATCTAGTCATGGAGAAGACAGGTGATCTTTCCAATTTTCAAGAACATATTATTGTTAACCTAAATTTAACAGGAGCCGTAACTGAGGAAAAAAAGGAAATCACTGGTTTGTCGAAAGCAACCTTTTTTCAAAAGTACACAATGAGTGAAATATGAAAAGAGAATGTGCTCAAAATGTAAGAAATGTGGCATAATGTTGGTAAACTTTGCTGTTTCTCCATGAACAAAACCACAGGAATTTAAAGTGAATTGTGTGTCAGAATAGAAGGTCCAGTGTAGAGCAAACGATTGAAATATTCAATCTAGTCAAAGACCCATTTCCGATCAAACTATCCAGCAGTAATTGCATAAGCTGGGATTTGGTAGTCATGTGACTATATGAAAGCCACTCGTCCGTGTAACAGATTCAACTGTACGTCACCAACACCAAGACTAGACTATGAAAAAGATCATGTGATCTGATGAGTCTCAGTTTAAACCTTTTTGCATCAGTGTTGTGGTGGAAATTTGGCATGAACCTCATGATGCCAGGCATCTAGACTATCCCATATCCTCCACTCAAGTGGCTGGGGTGGGGGGGGGGTCATGCCATGGAGTATGTTCTTTTACTGACTAGATCCACTTATACCATTAGAAGGTCATGTCACAGCCAATGAATATCTCTTTCTCTATCTTATCAGACTTTACTGTGCATTGCTTTAATTTTTACTTGAATTATCATGGATTCTTTCCGAACCACATCTCTAATTTACCAACCCCGGGAGCTCATATCTGGTGAGTATGGGCTTGGCACACTCAGGGTCCTGAGCTGCATATCATCATTCTTCTTTTCTTGGTGATTCCCTTCTACTTCTCTCTCTCTCTCTCTGTAATTCAGAATTTTTTTTTTGCCTGGTGCAGCAAAAGCCTCAGGCTTCCTTTGCACCATATGGCTAATAATAATTATAATAAGGAATGCAGAATTGCAATTTGGATAGTACAATGTGCACAGACAGGATAGGAAGGGAGGAGGGGTTATGCAGTTAGTTAAGAAATACATAAAATTTAAGGCAGTCCATCCAGTTGACATGGAGGGGGGGAGACAGTGCAATTTTGAGTCAGTTTGGTGTGACATAAGCACTGGTAAAGGAAACATGAGCGTAGGAGTGTGTTATAGGCCTAATGACTCTGATGAGTACAATGAATAACTGTGCAAAGAAATAGAGTGGGTAAATCAGAATGTCTTATAATGGTGGATATTTTAACTTCCCAGATGTTGACTGTAACTTGTGGTTGTCACTCGCACTTTAACAAGGCTTTTTTGGATTTATTGGATGATTGATTTACATAGCAACATGATCAAGAAGCAACCAGAGGTAGTAATAATCTTTATCTGATTATCAGCAGTGATTACTCATGCATTAAGAATCTACACAGAGCTTAACCGCTAAATGTCAGTAATCATAGTATACTGATGTGTCATTTACTTAAAGATGTAACTAAGTACGGGGGTAAAGAAAAGAGATTTTGCTTTTGTAAAAGTGACTACAGTGGTGTCAGATAGCATTTAAATTCAGTACAGTGGAAACTAACAGCAAATTATAAATGGGAAACATTCAAAGAATTAATCACAGAAGATATCAACTAAGAAATACTCTTCGAGGTTTAGGCCTAAGTGGATGTCAGATGAACTAATGAGACTCATGGCATAGAATAAAAATTCATGAGAGTCATATAAATTATCAGGCAACACAGAAGATACGGTAGATATAACCTCATCAGTAAACAAGTCAAAAAGGAGGTTAGGGAAGCGAAGGCAGATTATGAATTATCTTTGACAAAGGATGCAAAGTAAAACAGCAAAGACTTCTTTATTTGTAAATTCTAGAAGGAAGAGATCAATCAGATTGGTCCACTTCATATCGATGATTCAGCTATTGATCATCTTGTTTACATCTCTGACAAACTGAATGAGTATTTTGCATCTACATTCACACATGAGGAATTCGCCGACCGGGCTAGCCGAGTGGGTAAAGTACCTGCCCGGCAACCCAAAGGTCGCGGGTTCGATTCCCGCCTCGGGCTTGGATCAAAGTACTGCAAAAACCTTGGGAGGTGCAATATGGCCACAGAAGCCGATGCGCCAACAACTACCAAATCAAAATCACATGAGGAATTCTGTAGGCAAGTGGAAGCCAGAAGATTATCAAACTCTTAACAGGTAGCTAAATTATTTTGTAATAACTGAGAGAAAAGTGGAAGCGAAATTGTTGAAGTTAAATATAAGACAGGAACCTGGGATGGATGGGATCTACAGTGGCAGACACTGTAGCTGTGGCTCTGTCCCAGGAAGGGCTTTCTATGCATGCTATCACTGATAAAATAGGCTGCCACCAATCAACAGTATCCCGGATGCTGAAATTAAAGTGTTAAACCAGTGATGTGAAGAGAAGACCTGGATCAGGCCGTAAGAGAGTGACTACGCCTTCCCAAGATTGATATTTGAAACGGCTATGCCTTTGTAATCGCCATGCCACTGATCTAAAACTGGGCTTTGAGATGGCCTCTGTTGAAACAAGTGCACAAACTATCCAACGATGGCTTTCGGAATGTGGTCTGAATGCCTATCGGTTCAAGAAGAAGCCTTTGTTGATCCAAAAAATGAGGAAGAAGCTACTTGCTTGGGCTAAAATGCATGTTTCATGGACAAAAGAGCAATGGAACACTGTCATCTTTTCTGACGAATCGAAATTCAACCTGCATGGCTCGGATGGGAAGCGTCAGAAGACGAAATTCGGAGGCATACCATTCTGACTGCATAACACCGGCTATAAAGTTCCCCACCGGTCAGATGATCTGAGGATGCATAACAAGCAAAGGGGTGGGGCAAATTAAGTTTATTAATGGAACAGTGAATTTAGAAACCTACACTCTGTCTTGGAGAAGTGCCTGAAACCCATTATTAGGGAACACTGCACAGACGTCCAAACTGCATTTTTCAACAGGACTCAACTCGGAACCTTGCCACACAGCAAAATTGGTATGTGTTATGCTATTTAGTTTTAATGATAAGTATGTCTTCTTGTCTCACAAGTCTTAAAACATACTTACACCAATATTTTCCCTCGTTTTTCTCTCTTAAGGTGCATTCATACCTTAGAAATGCTGGAATTACAGTATTGGACTGGTTGGCAACAGAGCAGATTTTAACCCTATTGAAAATTGTTGGTTCATAATCTCATCTAAAATTGCTCAGAAGAAGCTAACAAGTATGATTCAGCTGCAGGAGAGCATTGTAAGGGTGTGGAACCACAAAATTGGGCAACAGTGTATCCAGAAGTTCATTAACTCTATGCCAGATCGATGCAAGGCTGTAATTGCAGCTCGAGGAGGAACAACAAAATATTGAGGACTTATTTTGCTGATTTACAGTACATAATACTATTATGTTAACTTGTCATTTCAGTTTGTACACGTAAATGCAATAAAATGTGTTTGGTTGTCATTATTGACATTTGCATAATTTCTCATGTTTCCATTAATTACGGATTTTACCCTTTGGGAAGATAATTATGGCAGTTAGGTATATCAGATGGAATCTTTTTATTTAATTTCATTCACAGAGATATATATCCCATCTAACAAATGCATTTCGAACCACAACGCAGCACAAAACACATTATTTGCAAAATTCACTAGTGATGCTGATTTTTTGTCTACCGCTGTATCCAGTTATATCAAAGGAAGTAGCAAACATAGTAAACAAACCCTTAGCCGTAATTATGAGAGCAACCTTGGAGCCGGGGGAGGTTCCTGTGGACTGGAGAAGTATGAATGTATCCTGAATTCACAAAGGGGGATAAAATGTGACACAATTAATTACACAACAGTTAATGTAATTTCCGTACCAAGAAAAAAAATGGAGACACTGGTTAAAGAGATAATAATACAGGATCAGCTAGACATGACTGCAGGTATAGTTCAAACACAGTTTGGGTTTGTTACTGTAAATAATTCGGAACTATAATGTGGTCACAAAGGAACTCGATTCAAAAAATAATTTTCATATATTATGTACTTAAGTACAGGTCACTGATGAAAAAAAGCCGTGAATTAGGCTTGAATTTGAAAGTGTCTGCAGTTCTGCACAGACACGATACGAGGGAGTATATGAGGACAGCCTTGTCGACCAATTCGGCCCTGGAAAGATTGTGCAAGGCTCAAAGGGTAGAATTTTTTTCAGCCTGGTCTGTACTTGTTAACAGGAGAGACTGCTTCTACAGAGATGGGATACACTTAAATAGAAAGGGTGCAAGAATATTTGCTGATGCTATTGAGGCAGTGTTAGGCAGGTCAGAAAACTGCTAGCTTTGGGGGGGGATACAAGGACGAATAGATTAACAGTAACCACTGGCAGAGATGAAAGTGATTCTTGCACTGCTTCTATTGGAATGAGCAGCAGCGTGGAAAACAAGATGCAGGATATTTCATAGACTGCTGGGAGTCATTGCGGTACAAGTAAACACATGGGTTGTGTTAGGGTAGCTAAGAATAGCAACAGGTGCATGTATACTTCCATGTACACCAATGCTAGGAGTTTGTTAAATAAATTTGATGAATTTGAGGTATTGCTCAAAACATCATAGGCAGATATTGTTGGGATATCAGAGACGTGGTGTCACACAGATATAAGGAATGCAGAACTGGAATTTGGGGAGTACAATATGTACAGGAAGGATAGACAGGATAGAAAGGCAGGAGGGGTTATCCAAGGAAGTTAAGCCAGTCGACATCGCTGGACAGTGCAGTGTCGAATCAGTTTTGTGTGACATAAGCATTGGGAGATCAAAATTGAAAGTAGGAGTGTGTTATAGGCCTAATGACTCTGATGAGTATAATAAGAAACCGTACAGTGAAATAGAGTGGGCCAGTAAATCAGCAAGTCTTATAATGGGGAATTTTAATTTCCCAGATATTGACTGGAATTTGTGGGTTGGTCACTCACACACTAGCAAGGCTTTTGTGGATTTATCAGATGATTGGTTTCTACATCAGCATGTTCGGAAGGCAACAAGAGAGAGAGTAATATTCTTGATCTGATTATCAGTAGTGATTCTTCATGCATTAAGAATCTGCAGATAAAGGAACCACTAGGTGGCAGTGATCACAGTGTGCTGAAGTTGAATTTGCAAATAAATCTGCAGATAAAAACACTGCAGAAAAGAATCTGCAGATAAATGAACCAATAGGTGGCAGTGATCACAGTGTGCTGAAGTGGGATTTACTCAAAGAGGTAACTACCATTAGGAGTAAAGGGAAGGGTTATTGCTTCCGTAAAGGCGACTACGGTGGTCTGAGACAGTTTTGAATTCTATACAGTGGGACCAACTGGTGATGTTACCAACAGAAAATTCAAAATAGGAAGCATTCAAAGAATTAATCTTGGAAGCTACTAGGATTTACATACCAACTAAGAAATATTGTTCAAGTTTTAGGCCTAAATGGATGTCAGATCAACTAATGAGACATATGTTGTTGTTGTTGTTTGGTTTTTGGGAGCATTAGCAACTAAGGCCATATTGCTCCGGGATATGCAGTGGTCATTCCCTGACCTTTCCGCATCCTCCGTATTTGGTGGTAATGGGCTCGAACCCCGGTCTCATCAAGAAGCATGTGCTACGCACTGCTGCTCCTTCCCACCCGGCTACAGAGGCGCCTAATGAGACATATGGCAGAGAAGAAAAATGGGATAATGGGATACATATAAATTAATGGGTGACATGGAAGCTTATGATAGATATAAGCTGGTCTGTCACCAAGTCACAAAGATTAGATAGGCAAAGGCAGATTATTAGAAATCCTTGGCAAAAGATGCAAAGAAAAACAACAGAATTCTTTACTGGTGTAAACTCTAGAAGGAAAGGGTTGAATCAGATTGGTACACTGGCTATTTCTGGTTCAAATGTTGATGATCCTGCTCAGGTGGCTAACAAACTAAATGAGTATTTTGCATCTACATTCACCCATGAGGAGTTTGGGGAATGCCAGAGGTGAGTTAAACTCTGGCAGTGAGCTAGATGATTTTGTAATATCTGAGCGGAGAGTGGAGGAGAAATTGTTGAAGATAAACATATAAAAAAAAAAAAAGGCACCCCGGGTGGACGGGATGTATCCAGTTATATTGAAGGAATTATGCAAACCTCAGCCATAATTATGAGAGCTTCTTTGGACTCAGGGGAGGTACCCATGGACTGGAGATGTGCAAATATGACCCCAATTCACAAAGGAAGGATCAAAGGGCGACAAGTAATTATAGACTTGTTAGTTTTACTTCTGGTCCAGGAAAATTAATGGAGCCACTGGTTAAAGAAGCAATGCAGGATCATCTAGACAAGACTTCAGTTATAGCTCGGACACAGCATGGTTTTGTTAAGGGAAAGTCTTGCCTGACCAATTTGATTGGATACTATGATGTGGTCACAACAGAACTGGATGCATGGAATAAATTTGATGTCATATATTTGGATCTTAGAAAGGCTTTTGATACTGTTGCACATGGAAGACTGTTGAACAAATTGGAGCAGTGTGACATTGGAGGGAAATTGCTGCTGTGGATAAAGGGATGGTTCAGTGGGAGGAGACAGAGAGTGGTAATCAATGGGCACTGCTCATCGTGGACTAATGTTATTAGTGGAGTCCCTCGGGGTTCAGTTTTGGATCCATTGTTGTTTTCTGTATTTATAAATGATATTGATGATGGTATATCAAGCTTAATGTCCAAGGTTGCAGACGATACGAAGGTTGGCAGGGTTTTTATGGACACTAATGACAGTACACTGCTGCAACATCATCTAGAAAAGTTGAGCAGATGGGCTGAGAGGTGGCAAATGACGTTTAACATTGACAAATGTAAAGTACTATATATGGGAAGCAGTAACCCCAGTGTGACTTATCAACTCTGTGGTACTACACTGACAGTGGTAAAGAACGAAAATGACCTGGGGTAATTGTGCAGGCAGATATGATGTTTTCTGAGCAGGGTAGATGGTCTGAAAGAATAGCTCATAATGTCTTGTCAGTGATATACAGGAATTTTTCTAGCAGGGATAAAGTGATTATCCCCTTGTATATGGCAATGGTAAGGCCACACCTTGAGTACTGTATAGAGGTCTTGAGGCCTCATTTTAAGAAGGAAGAAGGATGTAGTACTGTTGGAATGAGTACAGAGATGGGAAACAAGATTAGTGAATGGAACAAAGGTTTGCTCTTACGAAGAAAGGCTTATGTTTTGCAAATTACATTGTCTGGAGACTAGGCACCTGCGAGGTGATCTGATTGAGGTATATAAAGCCTTGAATGGTTTGTGCATGCCCGATGCTGATGGGATTATTCCTCATGCTCAGAAGAATCACCTGAGAGGGCATAAATTCTAATTGAGGAAAGACAGATGTGTGGAAGTTTGCGTTTAGCCAATGGGTACTTGGTTGGTGGAACACACTTCCATCCTTTGTTGTAGAAGTTGATAGCCTAAATAAATAATAAGGCCGGGCTGGGCTGGTATTTGGAACGAACGGATGGGTGAAATGGGAGTGTTTTTTTACCTTTTTTTTTTTTTTTTTTTTTGGCTGATGCTGGATAAGCTTGCTTATTTGCATCATATGCCTCTACTAATGCTAATGCTTGGATTTGAGAAAAGCTTTTGATACTGTTGCACATGAAAGACTGCTGTACTTGCCTTAATGCAGTGTGGCATTAAAGGCAAGTTGCTATGGATAAATATGGTTGAGTGGGCAAAGACAGAGTGGTAATCAATGGAAATTGCTCTTTGTGGACCAATGTAATATTGGTGTCTTCCACAGTTCAGTGTTGGACTCATTGTTGTCTATATATATCAGTAATATTGATGATGGTAATCAGGCTTAATGTTCAAGTTTGTAGATGATAGAAAGGTTGGCAGGGTTGTTAATGATAGTAAGGATCTAGAAAAGTTGTGCAGTTCGGCTGAGAAGTGGCAACTGAAGTTTAATATTGACAAATGCAAAATACTTCACACTGGTAGCAGAGATTAATGTTCCAACTGTGTGGCACTACACTTAGAATAGTGGAGAATGAAAAAACCTTGGGGTAATTGTGTAATCAGATATGAAGTTCTCTGAAAAGTGTAGATAGGCAGTCAGGAGAGCTCATGTAGATGTGATAAACAAAATTCTTTTATATCACGTCAGTGATATAAAAGAATTTTGCTAGCAGGTAATTATTGTTTTCTATAAGGCAGTGGTCAGGCCATTTTAGGACTCTACATCCTTCCTAAAATAGAGGCCTTGTTTTAGGAAGGATGTAGTGTTGCTGGAACAAGTACAGAGAAGGGCAGTGAGATTGGTGAGGGGAATAAATTGGTGCTCTTACCAAGAAAGGCTTCAATTCTGCGAATTGCAGCATTGGGAGACTAGGCACCTGTGAGGTTGTTTGATTGAGATGTATAAGGCTTTGAAATGGTTTGAGAAGGTCAATGCTGATGGAATTCTTCCTCTTGCTCAAATTACACACTTGAAGGGGCATAAATTCAAATTGAGAAAAGACTGTTGCAGAAGATATGCAGAAATATGCCTTTAGCCATCAAGTGGTTGATTGCTGGAACAACTTGTATCTGTCATTTTCAACTTGATTGAATAAATAAATTAAAGGAAGAACTAGACAAACTTTTGGGGAAAATATATAAGTGAAATGGGAAGTGTGTTTTATTTTTTGGCTGATCCATATAAGCTTGCTTTCTTGTATCATATGCCACTACTAATGTTAATGCTCTCCACCATGAAAAAATTGTAACTGAATGGTTTGAGGCACATTCCAAATATTTCCAACATCTACCCTGGTTGCCTAATTCTTCAGATCTGAATCCGATCAGATTGGCTGGGATTCGTTGGAAAGGGCAGTTTGGCTTCTCAGTTTTCTTCCAACCACATTGTTGTTATTTGTTATTTGGTTTTTAGGAGCATTAGCAACTAAGGCCATATTGCTCCGGGGATATGCGGTGGTGGTCATTCCCTGACCTTTCCGCATCCTCAGTATTTGGTGGTCATGGGCTCGAACCTCGATCTAATCAAGAAGCATGTGCTACGCACTGCGGCTCCTGCCCACCTGGCTGCAGAGGCGCCCCCCAACCACATGCTATTTACAGCAGCTGACAACTTTCCAGGAAGAAGAATGGGCAGATTGGGACCTAGATTCTCTGAGACATGTAGTAGAATCCATGCCTAGACAACAATGTGCACTTACTGTAATTCAGCCAAACTATGACCCTACTAGATATTAAATAGACATTTCAAATTTTAGATATTTGGCCAGTGACTATATATGGAAGCTTTTACTTTTGAACTTGAGGGGTATCTCTTATAGTGCAATTATGGGAGTTAGGAATCAAGACTAAGATGGTGTAACAATTTTTTTTTTTAAAATTGCACAATTTGAAAAAAAAAATTCTAATTATTAAGTAGTTTTGTTGTGTGGAGCTCAATCACATATCCATATTTCACATTAATTCATTATGATCAATCACTTTTGCCATTTTTTCAATACATTAATTATTTTAAATTAATTATTTATTTTTGGACACAATTTTCGGTAGAAAATTCCATCAACTAGTTTAATTTATGGCTTGCTTACTGATTTTTTTTTTTTTTTTTTTTTTCCAGAAAGTCTGGTGGTACCAAGGATTTTTAGAACTATTTGACCCAATAATTAAAAGGTTGGTTCCTATGCATAGTGATGTCCTGTTAATAACAATAACATTACAAAACTTTTAAATTGTATATATATAAACTGATGTATTTTTCTATTTCTATTTATATTTTATGTTTTAATGCTTAATTTGGTCATGAGTTCCACTATTGTAAACATAAATGTGATATTAATATATTCATTTCCATATAACCCACTGTTAGGATGCCCAGTGTATTGGCCTGTAGGTGGTATATCCCAGTCGGTGACTTGTATGTCAGTATTTCAGCTCTTCGGTTCCTAATGCTTAAGAAAATTGTTTTTCTCTTACATCCTGGCTTAAAGACCAGTTACAGTTAATGCATAAAGCACAGAGATATTTGAATTTTTTATTACTAAAAAAAACGAAAAAAGTAATCTCATTTAGCAACCTTTGATGGGAGAGCACAACTTGCACCTTACTAATATTTAATGATTGAGATGGCTATGATTGAGTAATTAAACTTTCAAATATATTCATACTGTGCAAAGGAAGTTTTTTCTGGTGGGTGTTGTAATAAAAATGACTTAATTTAATAAGTATGTGAAGTTGCCGAAGCAGGTTAAAGTATCATGTGATCTGATTTTACTTTAAACTTTTGGCTAAAAGGAGTACCCATGGAGAATTAAAGGTTAAAGTCTTATGCCTGATGTAGCTGAGTAGTAAGTACAATGGTTCAGTTGCACATACATTTGAGTTGACCATAGTTTCAACTCACATGATTTCTAAATACAGTTTTTATGGTAGAGGATGAGAAACAGAATTTTTTTTTTTTTTTAATTTGTGATCTCTTGCAAAGAGTTTTCTTAGATTTGTTACTTCTAGACAATGGTACATTTCTGTCACTTCTTAAATATAGAATAAAGGTTATTTATTGATTTAGGCAGCATGTGCCACATTTTCATTGCCAGCAAATATTTCAGCATAAAATAAAAGGGCTTCTGAGTTTAACAAAAAAAAAAAAAAAAAAAAGATTTTTTTATATTTATAATGGGAAAATTAGGAAATAGTAATCAGCAGGAAAGCAGAAAGGAAAGCCAAATAAGGTACATAAAAAAAAATATATATCAGCAAACAATAATAGCAACATACAAATAAATGAATAAATGTATGTCTTCTTATAATTGTTCCTTTTTTTCTTTCTTTTGATATGTTTTTAATGTATATTACATTAGCATTAGCATTAGTAGAGGCATACGATGCGAGAAAGCAAGCTTATACAGCATCAGCCAAAAAAAAAAAAAAAACCTTCCCATTTAACTGATCACATTCAGTCCAAACGTTTGTCTAGTTCTGCCTTGAATTTATTTAGGCTATCAACTTCCACAACGACAGATGGTAGTTTGTACCAGCAATCAAATAGCTGCTGGATAAAGACAAATTTCTGCATGTCTATTCTACAACTGTCTTTCCTCAATTTGAATTTATGCCCCCTTGGCTTTGTAATCTGAGCAAGAGAAACAATCCCATCGGCATGGCTTTATGGGAGAGCACAATACGCTCCTCATTCAGATCACCTTGCAGGTGCCTAGTCTCCAGAAGCTGCAATTTTCAGAACTTAAGCCTTTATTCATAAGAGCACTCCTTTGTTCCCTTCACCAGTCTTGTTGCCCTTCTCTGTACTCATTCTAGCAACTCTACATCCTTCCTAAAATGAGGCTTCCAGACCTGTACAGTACTCAAGGTGTGGCTTAACCATTGCCTTATACAAGGAGATGATCACTTCCTTATCCCTGCTCGCAAAATTCCTGTACATCATTGACAAGACCCCATGACTGACTCTGGCAGCCTGTCTGCGCTGATCAGAAAACTTCAATGTTGCCACTACTCAGCTCATCTATCCAACTTTTCAAAATCCTGTTGCAGCAGCATACTGTCATTACTGTTATTAACAACCGTGCATTGCAACAACTCGCACTTAATTCCATACCACTCCAATTTGTACAGCAGTCTTCCATGTGCAACAGTATCAAAAGCTTTCCTGAAATACAAGTATATGATGTCGAAATTATTTTTTTGCATCCAGTTCCTTTGTGACCACAACATAGTATCCAATCATATTGATCAGACAAGGTTTCCCCTTGACAAACCCATGCTGTGTTTGAATTATTACTGTTGTGTTGTCTAGATGATCTTGCAATGCTTCTTTAACCAGTGACTCCCTTAATTTCCCTGGAACAGAAGTCAAACTAAGAGATCTGTAATTACTTGTGTCGTCCTTTGATCCTTCTTTTTGAATTGGCGATACATTTGTACATCTCCAGTCCGTGGGGACTTCACCTGAGTCCAAAGATGCTCTCATAATTATGGCTATGGGTTTGCTTACTTCCTTAGCCAACTCCTTTAATATGACTGGATAGATCTTCCTTGAATAACTCCTCATGTGTGAATGTAGATGCAAAATACTCATTTAGTTCAGCAGCTATCTGAGAATAATCATCTACAATTAAACCATTGATATCAAGTGGACAAATCTGATTCATCAAATTCCTTTTAGAGTTTATATAAGTTAAGAAGTCTTTGCATCCTTTGCCAAAGATTTTTCATAATCTCCATTCGCTTGCCTATCCTCCTTTATGACTTTATTACAGACTAGCTAGCTGGTCCGCGAGGTAGTCACAGACATTCTCTCAGATTTGCCAGACAAGCTATACTTGCTACCTGGGAGTCTAAAACGCTGATGGAACTGATATTCGGGTGACACTCAAGTCAAGTGGACCCATTTTCGGCGAAGTCCAGACGGTCTGTGACAGCCAAATCCTTTGCCTGCACCTTCACGATGGTGGGACTGTTAGTAATCCTGGGTATAACCTCCATGCACAAGTACATGGTGGGTGACCACCCAGGTGTGAACCAACGTAACCAGGGGTCGAGGTGTGGCACCCACACCACATGGAGGAACGCCACCCCTCTATGTTACCAGGCAATACTAGGTGGTAGATGACTCTCATCAACTGGTGCAATACCACCACTTTGCTCATTGGAGGCTTGAAGTGGTGGAACCCATGTTTAGTCTCTAGAGCTAAGTTCTGGTCAACCTTTCCCTATCTCTTCCGTCATGCAGTATGATTGATAACTTTTGAGGTTATGATGAACATCGTGGCGAGATCCAGTATTCCTTACATTTCGAGGGTACAGCTCTAAAACGGTGTTTGCAGGCCGGCCGCTAGTTAGTACACCGGACCAAACCTATTGTTAACTCTCTAGGAGGCTTCCGGATCAGCTAGTGTATAATCTTGCTACCTCTACTCTGCCAGGTAGTGACTGGAGGGAGTCCGAGTAGTGTGTATGTGGGGAGCATTGTCGAGGCCACGTTATGTCAAGAATCTGGGCATATTCTTACCATGTGTACGCCATATCCAAAAATTTCATTACTTCATACAGCATGTTCCACCCATTTTTTCTTACTATTGAATACACCATGAATTGTCAAACTAATAGAGCAAGCTTATCTGCGAAAAGATCTAAAGCTCCCAAGCACTTCCTAATTCATTTCACAAATATACGCAGTCTCAATTCTAATCTCGACGATGTCCATTTCCACTTGCAGTCTGCCAAACCCCATGTACATTTTCTGACAGAATCTCAGTTATCGGTTGATTCAAATACTGCTCATCTCAGATGCCCAAATTATTTGCTGTATGATTTCTTTCACCTCAAAGGTGGTATTTGTGTATATGTCGGTTTTGATATTCCCTGTCAGAGACTTGGCAGTTTGGAATCTCCTCTCTTTGATCTTCTCTGGCTTAAAATCTCTCTGCCTCATTGCGTCAAATTCATCTATTGTCTCTACCGTTCTCCCAATTCCACAAATCACTTGGAGCTCTTTGACTTCCTCTCTTTGCATCTTGACTTTCTCCAGTCCAACTTTCCTAACAGTGAGGTAATTTTCCTTGGTGATTTTAATGTTCACAACTCCAGCTGGCTTCCGTTTTATAGTCACACACACCCAACTGGTTGACATGCTGCGGCTTTTGCAATTACTATTGACCTTGCACAGATTGTTCATTTACCTACAAGAATACCGGATAATCCTAATCACACAGCCAATATGCCTGATCTTTTTCTCACAAACAACCCTTCTAAGTACACGGTCGAAGTGAGAGGTCCTTTAGGCACTTCAGATCACAACTTGGTGATTGTCTCTTCTCCAATCGAACCTTTATCTCATGGCTATTCTGAACCTCGTTTTGTTTCGCATTACAAGAATGCAAAATGGGACAACCTGCGAGACTTCTTTTCTTCTTTTCCTTGATCGGATTACGGTTTCAAAACTTCTGATGTCAACGTTTGCTCAGATCGTGTCAGTGAAATTATTCTTGCAGGAATGGAATCCTTTATCCCACACTCCACTTTAAAATCTCGTCCTTTATCTAAACCTTGGTTTTCCAATAAATGTGCTAAGGCTGTCCAAGAGAAGAACGTTGCATATCGTAATTGGCTTGTTTCTAATTCTTCAGTTTCATTTTCTGCCTACACCAAAGCTCGCAACAATTGTAAAGCTATTAATCAGTCCAAACTAGAGTTTGAACAGGCTAAGAGTAGAAAACTTGCTTCTTGCCCTAATGGTAGCCGAGCATTCTGGTCTCTTGCCAAAGCTATTGGCCGCAACTTTTGCCCATCTCTGCTCCCACCTCTGTCCAAACCAGATGGTTCTGTTGTCACTTCAGCCAAGGATAAAGCTGACCTGCTAGCATCCCATTTTTCTTCGAGCTCATGTATTAATGATCTTGGTAAAACACCTCCCACCATTCCTAACACGCTCCATTCAATGCCTCCTGTGGTCTTCCGTCAAAAGGATATCAGAAGGATTTTGATGAATCTTGATGCTAAGAAAGCTCCAGGTCCTGATGGTATTTCTCCACTTGTTCTCAAAACCTGTGCTCCTGAACTTACTCCTATTCTTTGCCGCCTTTTTTCACTTTCTTATTCCAAAGGTGTTTTTCCTTCTGCTTGGAAATTTGCTCATATCCAGCCAGTTCCTAAAAAGGGTGACAAATCCCTCCCATCCAATTATCGTCCCATTGCAATTACTTCTACTCTTTCTAAAGTAATGGAGAAATCAATTAACCGCCAACTCTTAAACTACCTAGAAACCTTCCGTCTGATCAACGATCGCCAGTATGGATTCCGTCAGTGTCGATCCACTGGTGATATTCTGGCTTATGTTACCCATTTATGGACTAATTCAATGGAAAGGTTCGGTGAAACACAAGTAGTTGCTCTTGACACCTCAAAGGCTTTCGATTGTGTTTGGCATAAAGGCCTTCTAAACAAGCTTCCATCTTATGGTTTGCGAACTGTTTTTTGTAATTGGTTATCCAGTTTTCTCTCTGATCGCTCACTGAGGGTGATGGTAGATGGCTCTCTGTCTTCTAACTTCTCCACTAATGTCGGTGTCCCCCAAGGTTCAGTCCTTTCCCCCACTCTTTTCCTCTTGTATATTAATGACCTTCTTCCATTGACTGGAAATCCTATCCATAGTTTTGCCGATGATAGCACACTGCATTCAACTTTCCATTTTGAGAAACCTTGTCCAGCTCAATCAGCTTCAAGTTCTCGAAAATCTGCTGCCAATTCCTTAAATGCCGATCTTCAGGTAATTCTCCAGTGGGGCAAAGACAACTTAGTTGATTTCAACCCTTCTAAAACTCAATCTTGTCTTATATCTCGCAAAAAGGATTCTTCTGCTCCTATGCTTATCTTTAGTGACACTCCGATTTCTAGGCAAAATGATATATCTCTTTTGGGGATTACCCTGACTTCTAATCTCTCTTGGCACAAGCACATTACAAATATTGCTTCCTCTGCATCTAAAAAACTTGGTTTTCTCTTTCGCTCTCGGCGTTACTTTTCTCCCAAACAGCTGCTCACTCTGTATAAATCGCAAATCCGCCCTGCCATGGAATATTGTTCCCACATCTGGGGTGGTGCCCCCAAAACCTCTCTCTCTCTCAGGCTTCTTGATTCCATTCAGAAGCGGGCAGTTAGGTTAATTAATGATTCATCTCTAACAGAGTCTCTCCACTCGCTTTCTCATAGATGCACTGTTTCGGCTGCATGCCTCTTCTACAGATACTTCCATGGGCACTGTTCTTCTGAATTGGCTTCTATAATTCCCGCTCTCTCTTTCAAAACAGTCCGAACACGTGCCGCCACCAGCCAACATCCATTTACTGTCCAACTTCAAACCCACAGATCCAACTTTTCATCTTCCTCATTTATTCATTCAACTGCCGTTTTCTGGAACAACCTTCCTTCATACGTATTTCCTGAAAATTACAATCTACAGAAGTTCAAGTCCAATATCAACAAATATCTTCTTTCGTCTTCTCAACCTCCAACCCAAGCACAGTACTAAGTACTATAGGTTATAATACCTCTCGTGTTTGGGGTTCTCATAAAAAAAAAAAAAAAAAAAAATGAACCATCTCTGTCTCTTCGACGTAAGCAGTTGTCCCTACAGTACGCTTTCAAATTAAAATCCCTGCCCGATCATCCCACGTGGCCATCCGTTTTTGAGCCGCGCTGGGAAAACCTCTACAACACCTGTCGGACTGCCAACAAATCTTTTGGTATTCGCATTCAAGGGCTGCTGAATGAGCTAAACTTGACGGTAGACAACGTTGCCCAGTCACCAAGGCAATTCTTTCCACCCTGGCATGCTTATTTTCCAACTTGCGACTTCTCCCTTAAGATCTGGGAGAAGGCTACTACACTGCCATCTGTCTACCAGCAACTCTTTGCATCACATTGACAGCAGTATTCTGACTTTCTGCCAGTCTATACAGATGGCTCAAAGTTATAATGTTATGTGGGATCTGCTGTTGTGTTCCCTCACAAAACATTATCCCATAGGATCCCACAAGAAACTAGCATTTATACTGCAGAGTTGCATGCAATAAAACAGCCCTAGATCACATTAAAAATCGCGACTACCAGAGGTATATGATTTATTGCGATTCGAGCGTGTTACAGGCTCTGGTATCGGTGAGTTTTAACCCTCATCCGATCCTGTCCAGGATCTGGCAGATTCTTTTTTCTCTCAAGAAATTAGAATTCGATATTCGCTTTTGCTGGATCCCAAGCCACATTGGGATCCGGGGAAATGAATCGGCTGATGCCGCTGCCAAATCAGCCTGGATAGTCATTGCCTGTCAGTCCCCTATGCAGACCACAGGCAAATAATACATTCTAAATTACTTTCCCAATGGCAAGATTCTTGGCACGGACAGGCCACAAATAAACTACATCACATTAAGCCTGTAATTATGCAATGGCAGTCCAGTCTACGCAGGGTCCGAAGAGAGGAAGTTGTTCTTGCTCGGCTCCGCATAGGTCATAGTCATCTAACCCATTCCTACTTGCTGAGGGCGGATGACCCACCTATGTGCGAGATGTGTAATGTTATTTTAACCGTCCATCATATTTTAATAGAATGTCCTGTTTTTATAAAAGCACGACGCTTGTGTTTTACTGCTTTTAATAATTTGACTGAGCCATTTACACTCAGTCAGATAATAGGTTTTTTTTTTTTTTTTTTGGTAGTTGTTGGCGCATCGGCTTCTGTGGCCATAGTGCACCTCCCAAGGTTTTTGCAGTACTTTGATCCAAGCCCGAGGCGGGAATCGAACCCGCGACCTTTGGGTTGCCAGGCAGGCACTTTACCCACCTGGCTAGCCCGGTCGGCAAGATAATAGGTGACAGAGACAATATGTCCGCCGTTTTTAACTTTTTACAATCTATTAATTTTTATACAAGGATCTACGTTTTTATACTTTTTATGCTTTTACGTTTTCCTTTTTAACATAATAATTAATTGCTTGACGTGGTAGCCTTGGCTACCAAAATGTTTAGTAGCATTTTAAATTTGACTTGGCGCATTATGGCCTTAGCTGCCAATGCGCCATTAAAAAACCAAACCAAACCAAGCCCAAATTTTCCGAGCAAGCAAGACAAGCTACGCTGGCCAATCCCATCAGTGATCACAGTGAGACACCCACGACCTCGTGTGGTACTTCCTCTTTCGAGGTCCAAAAATTTAATTCATGTTCACTGCTCTGACACCGTAAGTGTAATGTATCAGAACGTTAGGAGCTTACGAAATAAAATGGAGGCTACGGAGCAAATCCTGCTAGCAGGCGAATTCGGTATTTTAGCTATATCCAAAACATGGCTTGAGCATGAGCAACAGAACATAGTAATAGCTACACTAGCAGGCTATGTGACAGAGTTCACCTCCAGGAGGAATAGAAGGGGGAGGTGGTGTTGCTATGTTCTTCAAAGACGCAGCGTTCAAATTGATCAACACTATCTACAGTGACTCACCAAATTTCGAAGCCCTAGCCATGACACTGCTCAGAAACACATCCACAATAGATATCTGTGTAATGTATATCCTGCCGGTACCTACAATTGATATCATTACTGAGGCAGCCAACTGGGCAATCAACCGCTTTCACCCCTCAGCTCACCATATTGCCATCGGACATTTCAACCTCCTTCCACAGCTCACTGTCCACAAGAAGATCCTTGTTGACTACATGAAGTCAGCAAATATACACCTAATCGATCACTTGCTATTTTCCTCCTTAGCATGTATGATTGAAGAACCACCTGTAGTAGCTGCTGATGTCCACATCAGCAGCTACTACAATGAAGAAACCAATCCTCGCTGCAGAATTCTGTCGACTTAAATGGGCTAACTGGAAAGCTTTTCTCCCACCAAGAACAAAATTACAGCCTTAGCTACCTCACTGGGGGTGTAGCGACTGCCTGATATTATCGAAATACAACGAATGATAGCTACAGTTAAAATGATCACAGGTCAGATCTCAACACCATCCATTTGGGATTCGTGTTACTGGCAAATACCCAAGCCAGATCTTCGGTCAACCCCAATGCTCTGCTCGAGGAATTGGAGGCGTCATATCTCAGACCGCTGACTTGCATAAGTTTTGCAGCAATAAAACCTACAGGAAACAAGTGTTAGCAGTTTGCTCCAATCACAGAATCAAATAAGAAGTGCGTGCGCTGGCCACACCATCTGCCAAGCTCTCCTGTGCCAGGACAAAATTCGTTTGACAGAGAAGTACCATTCATGTATATTAGATATTTTTATTGTAAATGAAATTTTTAAATAATAAAATTGTAAATAAGATATTTTTATTGTAAATTTTATTGTAAATATAACCATATGATGTAACTTGTAAATATATATTTAATACTGCGTAATGTGAGGAAGTGTAATGGCGTGTTTACATTTTACATTTTTAATTTTACAGTGTGCATTATCCATAATCTATTCTGATGTGAGCATTATCTATAAACTAATTATTTATTCTGATATGAGCCATTGGCCGTGACGGGACAATTGCAACTTCACTTAAATCTATATATGTACATTGTATTCATTTAGTTGCAATAAAGATTTTCTCTCTCTCTCTCTCTAACTAGTGCTTCATTTTCGAGAATTTTGTAATTAGACTCTAATTTAATTATTTTGATAACTGAATCTATTAGTGGGTTATGATTGTAGGAATGGACATGTTGTGTTAACTCTGTATTAGATAGGTTAGATTTCAAACTATTAAAATGGTAATATGCACGCATATTAGAGATTTTAGAAGTATCAAATTTTGTCGTAGTGCTCCTAATGTAACAGTCCTTACAGTCCGATTGGCATCGAATTAAATATATGATATTATTGTAATCCTACGTGATGTATTTGTGTGTTGTTCTGTATGAATTAAATTTGGAGCCTGATTTATTGTATGATGAAAAAATTATGGTTATGTTTGTGTTTGTAAAAATCTGTCAGAATTGTTTTACATATTGTCTGTGATAAGGGAGGACAATTTGGGTTCCTTGTTCTTTATCATGATGATTGTTGCAATGATGTGGGTTATTAATTCTGTTTTCAACTCTGGAAATGGTCTCTTTTATTAACTGTAATAGACATTTTCTAGCTATGAATTTTTCTGTAAGGTATTTTAGTTCTATAGATAAATCATCTTGTATATTGCTATAATTAATGGCATTGTGAATTTGGTTAAAAAGAACTGCTTCTTTAATGTATAAAGGATGATGTGAATAAAAATTTACCTGTATGTTTTCTTCCTATAAATCTTGGTACCTAATCTAGTACCAACTTTATAAATAGTAAGGTTTAAAAAAATTGTGTTATATATTTCCATTTCAAGGGTGAATTTAAGTCCTTCGTGTATTATGTTAAATGTATTGATTAGTGTATTGATGAATTCTTATTACCTATTAAAAATATGTTGTCCGCATATCTCATGTGTAATTGATGTTAGAGGGAAAAGGTTGAAATACTTTCTGTTCAGTAGAAGCTAAATATATCTTGGACAATGGGGCTGATATACCCACACCCACAGGGAGGCCATATATATCTGTTCGTAAACTTTGTTTTGAAACTGAAATTGCTTTGCTTTAAGTAAGAATGATGTAAATTCTAAAATACTATTAATACTTAGGTTAGTGCGTTTTATCAAAGTGTCATCTGCGGTTAATAATTCGTTTAAGGCTTATAATGTAGTTTCTATATTTATGTTTGTGTATGAGGAAACGACATCGAAGGATGCAAAAATATCACTATCTGAAGTGATAATGTAGGTGATGTGTTTATGCGCTTGTTTGGTGTTATAATCATAAGATTTATAACACCTGGAAAACCTCATAAGAGATGAGATAATTTTTACAAGAAATGTTGATAAATTTGCATATGCAGAATGTTTGAACAATACAATGGGATGTAAAGGATAATCCTGTTTATGCAATTTAACAATACTGAAAATGTGAGGAAGAACATTATTGCATATGCCTATCTGTTGAAGGGTGAGTAAACAAATTTACTTATCTTTTCTAAGTCTCCTTAATGTCACATCTAATTTATTCTTAAGTTTATTAATATTAAACATGTCATTTATTCTATATGTCGTTGCATCTGAAAGAATATGCATCATTTTATCTATATATGTGCTTTTATCAATAATTACAATGGTGTCCCCTTTATCTGCTTTCCGTATTATGATGTTGGGATTCTTCGTTGAGAATTGAGAGTTGAAAATGGCATTAGTTTTATTATTGATCCTAATTTTTCTTCTTATTAAGCCATTTGCGCTTTCTCTTCACACAATGCTGAGGACGTAAATCGAAAGTTGCTCAAGCGCAACTATTAGCTTGTTTATTAATCCATACAGAACTATTCCCATCTTAATGATTTTAATTGACAACCGTGAAATGGAATGTACATTCCCTCCTCGTGCATATTTTAATGGTTTTAATTAATTAATTTAAATCCTTAATGAAATTCCAAATTATAATCGCGTTTTTAGCTATGAGTATGTACAAATAAGGTTCTTATTCAGATTAACCATGTGTCTTCTATAATCACATCACATCCAAACGGATCATTCA
The DNA here is from genome assembly GCF_048544385.1 of Mastigoproctus giganteus. Classification (NCBI taxonomy): domain Eukaryota; kingdom Metazoa; phylum Arthropoda; class Arachnida; order Uropygi; family Thelyphonidae; genus Mastigoproctus; species Mastigoproctus giganteus. The sequence goes on along the minus strand of NC_143576.1, from coordinate 52,145,310 downwards.
AGAGGTGAGTTCTGAAAATTAAGCTACGCTATCTTAATACATTAGTCATTATACCACAGCACATAAGGAAGTTCCTAAAACTTGTGTATAATTATACTAATTATTATTGATTGCCGAAACGTTAAAATAATTAACATAATTATTGATTGCCGAAACTTTAAAAATGAAATTACAAAGAAACTCGATTAACATTCGAACACATGCATACCAAAGATTTCCTACCCTGTGAACATGACACTTGTCGAAAAGTTTTGGTTCACTTAAGGGAGGAAAGTTTAGTGGATTTTAAGTCATTGTTCTTATATTATTTTTATCACATTTTAATAGTATTTCAGTCGTATTTTGAATTCGTGTTCATGGAAAAATGTTTTCCATCACTAAAGATTGCTGGGGTTGGGTTGTTAGACTACCTATGCGTTGATAGTGAGGAACACATTATGAATTTTAAATTATTTTAATTTTATTTTAACATATCATTTTATAATTTATTCGCATAAGGAGAGTTGGTTAAGAAGAAATCCTACTGACTGAATAAAAGGTAACTCCTTGTTTCTTCCTCAAATATTTAAAAAACTATTAAGTGGGAAAACGTCATTATAATAATACACTATATTCCTTATCACATATTTCTTATGTGATAAGGAATATAATATTTCTTATTATATTTCTTATGTGATAAGGAAAGAACAAGGAACAAAGCTTTCCTTTGTTCCTTGTTGTGGGAAAGCTTTGTTCATTGTTCTTTGTTTATTGTTCAAGGTTTAGGCCTAAATGGATGTCAGATGAACAGACAAGGCATATGGCAGGAAGAAACATGCATGGGATACATACAAATTAACACATGACACAGAAGCCTATGATAGATACAAGTTGATCTGTAACCAAGTTACAAAGGAGGTTAGGCAGGCGAAGACAGATTACGAGAAATCTTTGGCAAGGGATGCAAAGAAAAACAGCAAAGAGTTCTTTACTTATGTAAACTCTAGAAGGAAGGGGATGAATCAGATTGGTCCACTTGAGATCGATGGATTAACTGTTGATGATCCTGCTCAGGTAGCTAACAAACTAAATGAATATTTTGCATCGACATTCACACATGAGGAGTTATTTAGCAAGGGGAAAGCCAGAGGTGTATTCAACTCTAGCAGTAAGCTAGAGAATCTTGTAATAACTGAGAGTAAAGTGGAGGAGAAATTGTTGAAGATAAACACAAGAAAGGCACCCGGGGTGGATGGGATCTATCCAGTTATATTAAAGGAGGCAACAGAGGAAGTAAGGAAACCCTTAGCCATAATTATGAGAGCTTCCTTGGACTCAGGGGAGGTGCCCACAGATGGAGATATGCAAATGTGACCCCAATTCACAAAGGAGGATCAAAGGCTGACACAAGTAATTATAGACCTGTGAGTTTAACTTCTGTTCCAGGAAAATTAATGGAGGCACTAGTTAAAGAAGCACTGCAGGATCATTTAGACAAGACTTCAGTTATAGCTCGGACACAGCATGGTTTTGTTAAGGGGAAGTCTTGCCTGACCAATTTGATTGGATACTATGATGCAGTCACAAAGGAACTGGATGCAGGGAATAACTTTGATATTATATACTTGGATCTTAGAAAGGCTTTTGATACTGTTGCACATGGAAGACTGCTGCACAAATTGGAGCAGTGTGATATTGGAGGCAAATTGCTGCTGTGGATAGAGGGGTGGCTGAGGGGGAGAAGACAGAGAGTGGTAATCAGTGGACACTGCTCGTTGTGGACTAATGTTATTAGTGGAGTCCCTCGGGATTCAGTGTTGGGTCCATTATTGTTTTCTGTATTCATAAATGATATTGATGATGGTATATCAAGCTTAATGTCGAAGTTTGCAGACGATACAAAGGTAGACGATACAGGGTTGACACTACTGACACTATGCTGCTGCAACAGGATCTGGAAAGGTTGAGCAGATGGGCTGAGAGGTGGCAAATGAAGTTTAACATTGACAAATGTAAAGTACTACACATGGGAAACAGCAACCCCAGAGCAACGTATCAACTCTGTGGTACTACACTGACAGTGGTAGAGAATGAAAGGGACCTGGGAGTGGTTGTACAGGCAGATATGAAGTTCTCTGAGCAGTGCAGACGGGCTGCAAGAGTAGCTCATGGTGTATTGTCAATGATATATAGGAATTTTTCTAGCAGGGATAAGGAGGTGATTATTCCCTTGTATAAGGCAATGGTCAGTCCACACCTAGAGTACTGTATACAGGTCTGGAGGCCTCATTTCAAGAAGGATGTAGAGCTGCTGGAACGAGTACAGAGAAGGGCAACAAGATTAGTGAATGGAACAAAGGGGTGCTCTTACGAAGAAAAGCTTAAGTTTTGCAAATTACAGTGTCTGCAGACTAGGCACCAACGAGGTGATCTGATAGAGGTGTATAAAGCCTTGAATGGTTTGAGCATGCTCAATGCTGATGGGATTCTTCCTCTCGCTCAGAATAATCACCTGAGAGGGCATAAATTCAAATTGAGGAAAGACAGATGTAGGATAGACGTGCGGAATTTTGCCTTTAGCCAGCAGGTGGTTGGTTGGTGGAACAGACTTCCATCCCTTGTCATGGAAGTTGATAGCCTAAATAAGTTTAAGGCTCAGCTGGACAGGTATTTTGAACGAACAGAGGGGTGAAGTGGAAGTGGTTTTTTTTTTTTTTTTTTGGCTGATGCTGCATAAGCTTGCTTTCTTGCATCAAATGCCTCTACTAATGCTAATGCTTTTTAGCCGGGAAACTTCTTACTTGGGAAAATAATACATTACAATATATAGAGTTGATAATGGGAATTAAGGAACCAAACCTAGTACAGGAGAAAACTTCTTATGAGGGAATTTTTTATCTGGGTTCTACTGTATATATATTTATAAAAATATATTTTTTAAATTTTTAGTTGTTGCAACTTTGATAAGATACAATGTGCTTGTAAGAGAACAATGTTTTTTTTTTTCTGAAAAAATATTATTTTCTATTATTCAAACCTTTGTGTTTATTTCTTTTTATTAATGGATGAAAGGATTTTCCAGTTGTCTTTTCTAGCCAAGAGCCTACTTTTTTGGACAAAAGACACTTCACAGCATTGAAACATGTTTTTTTTTTTTATTTGGGTAAATGAACAATTAGATTAGCAAAATCGGTTACTGATTTTGAATCAGCACTAATTTACATAATAATATAATAATTTTGTTAAATGTATTCCAGTTTAATATTTTTAATTGTGAATGAGATATCCAAACTTGTTTCAGTGTGATCAATGCAACTGTACCTGTGCTGATAGAAAGACAAAATGGAAGATTAAATCCAGAATCCTCTAAAGTGTGGAACATCATAAAAAGTAAACTCCTTGTTATTACACATTGCAGTTGTGAACCTTCTTTGCATACTCTTCCACCGAGTAAGTATCTATATAGAAAAAATCTCTTCAAAACTTTAGTACAGTATTTCCTATATTTGTTAAGTTCAAACTTAAAACATTACAAGTTCATATTAGCATTAGCATAGGCTATTACAGCATCAGCCAAAAAAAAAAAAAAAACGCTCCCATTTCACCCCTCCATTCGTTCCAAATACCTCTCCAGCTCAGCTTAAATTTATTTAGGCTATCAACTTCCAGAACAAAAGATGGAATTCTGTTCCACCAATCAACTACCAGCTGGCTAAAGGCAAACTTCCGCACGTCTATTCTACAACTGTCTTTCCTCAATTTGAATTTATGCCCTCTCAGGTGATTATTCTGAGCAAGAGGAAGAATCCCATCAGCATTGAGCATGCACAAACAATTCAATGCTTTATACACCTCTATCAGATCACCTCGCTGGTGCCTAGTCTCCAGACTCTGTAATTTGCAAAACTTAAGCCTTTCTTCGTAAGAGCAACCCTTCGTTCCATTCACTAATCATGTTGCCCTTCTCTGTACTCGTTCCAACAGCTCTACATCCTTCTGGAAATGAGGCCTCCAGACCTGTATACAGTACTCAAGGTGTGGCCTGACCTTGCCTTATACAGGGAGATAATCACCTCCTGATCCCTGCTAGAAAAATTCCTGTATATCATTGACAAGACACCATGAGCTATTCTTGCAGATCATCTGCACTGCTCAGAAAACTTCATATCAGCCTGCACAATTACCCAGGTTCTTTTCATTCTCTACCACTGTCAGTGTAGTACCACACAGTTGATATGTTACCCTAGGGTTACTGCTTCCCATTTGTAGTACTTTACATTTGTCAATGTTAAACTTCATTTGCCACCTCTCAGCCCATCTGCTCAATTTTCTAGATCCTGTTGCAGCAGCGTACTATCATTAGTGTCCTTAACAACCCTGCCAATATTTGTATCATCTGCAAACTGTATATAATCATCAATATCATTTATAAATACAGAAAACAACAATGGACCCAATACTCAACCCTGAGGGGGACTCCACTAATAATATTAGTCCACGAAGAGCAGTGTCCATTGATTACCACTCTCTGTCTTTTCCCACTCAACCATCCCTGTATCCATAGCAGAAACTTGCCTCCAATGCCACACTGCTCAAATTTGTACAGAAGTCTTTCATGTGCAACAGTATTAAAAGCCTTTCTAAGATTCAAATATAAGTCTCTTGATTTACCGGGATTGGATTAACCGGGATACTTCAAGACTACAAATTAAAAAAATAAATAAATAAAAAATCAACTGGAAATCATCAAGTTCAAATAATAACTACAATAGGTATAAATAAATATTTTGCAAGTCGTAAATAAGCGACAAGAAGCGGCGTTATAAGTCATCATTGGGAGATTAGTGTAACTATTATCTTGCAACCCCCTCTGTTTTCACACCCACCGCTCAAAAAAAAAAAAAAGGGGACCAAATGTTTAGTTTGTTTTAGTGTGTTGCATCAATTGTTGTTCCGTCACACCTTCAAAAAGACATATTTTGTTTCATTATTTATGTCAGGGATGTCGAAATATTTTTTATAGTAAATATTTTTTTTTGTTTAGAAATCGCGGAAATAATGGGTAATCGCAAAAGAGTTGCGCTATCAGTTAAACAAAGACTTCAAATTATTCGGAAGTTTGAAAACGGTGCATCTGTTAATTCTCTAAGAAACCATTATAATGTTGGGGACCAAACCATACGCGACATTATAAAAAATAAAGGGAAGCACACAAGTAGTACGTGGTAAGTTTTTTATCTATCACTATATTTTTTAAGTAGGTTGCTGAACATTTTTTGATACTGTAAGTTCCCGATTTATGAAACTACAGATTTATGTAAATTTGTTTTCACTCAATTTTAAATTTTTTTTTTATTTATTATTATTTTTTTTTAGGATTGTAAAATTTAAAACAACAAAAAAATATTAATAACAAACAATCAATAACGACGATCACGGCACACACAAATTCCACAAGCGAGATCGGAACAACAAGCAAAAAAATAGGAAAGAAGAGAAGATTCTTACTATTATTTATGGCTTTTTTTATGACTGAAGATTTCAGTGAAGAGGACACACACACATTCACCATAATGACATAAAAACATAAGAATTCCAGCTATCGGTATCATCGCAAATGCAATAAGATCAAATGTACTACCTGTTTATAATAGATTGCACTAACAGAAAAGCCCAGCAAACCGGATACTGCATATTGTCTTTTGTTGACCTCCAGAAATGTGCTCTAGTAAAATGTGAGCATGCGCAGAGTGATAATAGTCAGTTTTCGCCTTAATCCTGTAAAAGGTTTTTTCAGAAAATTTAATTTTGAGTATTATCATGGTGCAGACTAAGAGAATAAGTGAAAGCGGCACTAGTAAATCTACCAAGAAAAGGAAAGTGATCGATTTAGATCAGAAAATTAAACTAATAACAATGTATGAAAATGGTCAACCATTAACAAGTATCGCGTCGAATTCAGATTTGTCAATAATAATATAGTAGCAGTATGTTACTAGTCATTCATAAGTTACGTAAAACTCGATGAAGTAAGAAGTCCTGGATCGTATCTCTTACGTATGTTGGAGACTTCTATATTTTTGGATTAACTGGGAAATCGGTTATCCGGAATTTGGTTTTTACTATCTATCCTGGAAAATCGAGAGTCTACTGTATATGATATCAAAGTTATTCCCTGCATCCAGTTCCTTTGTGACCACATCATAGTATCCAATCAAATTGGTCAGAGAAGACTTCCCCTTAACAAAACCATGCTGGGTCCGAACTATAAATGAAGTCTTCTCTAGATGATCCTGCAGTGCTTCTTTAACCAGTGCTTCCATTAATTTTCCTGGAACATAAGTTAAACTAACAGGTCTATAATTACTTGTGTCACCCTTTGATCCTCCTTTGTGAATTGGGGTCACATTTGCACTCTCCAGTCCATGGGTACCTCCCCTGAACCAAAGGAAGCTCTAATAATTATGGCTAAGGGATTGGTTACTTCCTTTGCTGCCTCTTTTAATATAACTGGATAGATCTCATCCACCCCAGTTGCCTTTTTTATGTTTATCTTCAACAATTTCTCTTCCACTTTCCTCTCAGTTATTACAAAATCATCTAGCTCACTGCCAGAGTTTAATTCACCTCTAGCATTCCCCCTCTCTGAATAACTCCTCATGTGTGAATGTAGATGCAAAATACTCGTTTAGTTTGATAGCCACCTGAGCAAGATCATCAACAGTTGAACCATCAATATCCAGTGGACCAATCTGACTCGTCCCCTTCCTTCTAGAGTTTGCATACGTGAAGAACTCTTTGCTGTTTTTCTTTGCATCCTTTGTGAAACTTTGTGTCTGCAATTCTGCCCAGATACGATAAGAGGGAGTATATGATGAGAGCCCTGTCGATCAATTCGGCCTGCAAAGATTGTGCAAGGCTCAAGGGGTAGAATTTTTTTCAGCCTGGTCTGTACTTGTTAACAGGAGAGACTGCTTCTACAGGGATGCAATACACTTAAATAGAAAGGGAGCAAGAATGTTTGCTGATGCTATCGAGGCAGTGTTAGGTGGGTCGGAAAACTGCTAGATTGGGGGGATACAAGGACTAATAGATTAACAGTAGCCACCGGCAGAGGTGAAAGTGATTCTTCCACTGCTTATATTGGAATGAGCAGCAGCCTGGAAAATAAGATTCAGGATATTTCAGAGACTGCTGGGAATCATTCGGGTACAAGTAAACACATTGGTTGTGTTAGGGTAGCTAAGAAAAAGAACAGGTGCATGTCCACCAATGCTAGGAGTTTAGTAAATAAATTTGATGAATTGGAAGTATTGCTCAAAACATCAAAGGCAGATATTGTTGGGATTTCAGAGACATGGTGTCACACAGATATGAGGAATGCAGAACTGGAATTAGCATTAGCATTAGCAGAGGCATATGATGCAAGAAAGCAAGCTTATTCAGCATCAGCCAAAAAAAACAAAAAAAAAAAAAAAAACCACTCCCATTTCACCCCTCCGTTCGTTCGAAATACCTGTCCAGTTGAGCTTTAAATTTGTTTAGGCTATCAACTTCAACAACCAGTGATGGAAGTCGGTTCCACCAACCAACCACCCGCTGGCCAAAGGCAAATTTCCGCACATCTATCCGACATCCGTCCTTCCTCAATTTGAATTTATGCCCTCTGAGGTGATTATTCTAAGAAAGATGAAGAATCCCATTGGCATTGAGCATGCTCAAACCATTCAAAGCCTTATACACCTCTATCAGATCACCTCGCCGGAGCCTAGTCTCCAGACTCTGTAATTTGCAAAACTTAAGCCTTTCTTCGTAAGAGCAACCCTTTGTTCCATTTACTAATCTTGTTGCCCTTCTCTGTACCCGTTCCAGCAGCTCTACATCCTTCTTGAAATGAGGCCTCCAGACCTGTATACAGTACTCAAGATGTGGCCTTACCATTGCCTTATACAAGGGAATAATCACCTCCTTATCCCTGCTAGAAAAATTCCTGTATATCATTGACAAGACACCATGAGCTACTCTTGCAGCTCGTCTGCACTGCTCAGAGAACTTCATATCTGCCTGCACAATTACCCCCAGGTCCTTTTCATTCTCCACCACTGTCAGTGTAGTACCGCAGAGTTGATACGTTGCTCTGGGGTTACTGTTTCCCATATGCAGCACTTTACATTTGTCGATGTTAAACCTCATTTGCCACCTCTCAGCCCATCTGTTCAACCTGTCCAGATCCTGTTGCAGCAGCATAGCGTCAGTATTGTCCTTAACGACCCTGCCAACCTTTGTATCATCTGCAAACTTGGACATTAAACTTGATATCCCATCATCAATATCATTCATAAACACTGAAAACAACAACGGACCCAACACTGAACCTTGAGGAACTCCACTGATAACATTAGTCCACGTTGAGCAGTGTCCATTGATTACCATTCTCTGTCTTCTGCCACTCAACCATCCCCTTATCCATAGCAGCAATTTGCCTCCAATGCCACACTGCTCCAATTTGTGCAGCAGTCTTCCATGTGCAACAGTATCAAAAGCCTTTCTAAGATCCAAATATATAATATCAAAGTTATTCCCTGCATCCAGTTCTTTTGTGACTACATCATAGTATCCAATCAAATTGGTCAGGCAAGACCTGCCCTTAACAAAACCATGCTGCGTCTGAGCTATAACTGAATTCTTGTCTAGATGATCCTGCAGTGCTTCTTTAACCAGTGCCTCCATTAATTTACCTGGAACAGAAGTTAAACTAACAGGTCTATAATTACTTGTGTCAGCCTTTGAACCTCCTTTGTGAATTGGGGTCACATTTGCACATCTCCAGTCCATAGGTACCTCCCCTGAGTCCAAGGAAGCTCTCATAATTATGGCTAAGGGTTTGCTTACTTCCTTTGCTGCCTCCTTTAATATAACTGGATAGATCCCATCCACCCCAGGTGCCTTTTTTATGTTTATCCTCAACAATCTCTCCTCCACTTTCCTCTCAGTTATTACAAAATCATCCAGCTCACTGCCAATGTTTACTTTACCTACATCATTCTCCTTCCTGAATAACTCCTCATGCGTGAATGTAGATGCAAAATACTCGTTTAGATTGTTAGCCACCTGAGCAGGATCCTCAACTGTTGAACCATCAATATCCAGTGTACCAATCTGATTCATCCCTTTCCTTTTCGAGTTCAAGTATGTAAAGAACTCTTTTCTGTTTTTCTTTGCATCCTTTGCCAAGGATTTTTCATAGTCTGCCTTTGCCTGCCTAATCTCCTTTGTGACTTGGTTACAGACCAACTTATATCTATCATAGGCTTCCATGTCACCCATTAATTTGTATGTATCCCATGCATTTTTCTTCTCTGCCACATGTCTCATTAGTTCATCTGACAACCATTTAGGCCTAAACCTTGAACAATATTTCTTAGTTGGTATGTAAAGCCTGGTAGCCTCCAACATTAGTTCCTTGAATGCTTCCCATTTTGAGTTTGCTGTTGGTAACATCATCAGTTGGTCCCACTGTATAGAATTTATATACTGTCTCAGACCATCATAGTCGCCTTTACGAAAACAAAAACCCTTCCCTTTACCTCTGATGGTAGTTACCTCCTTGAGTAAATCCCACTTCAACACACTGTGATCACTGCCACCTAGTGGTTCATTTATCTGCAGATTCTTAATGCATGAAGAATCACTACTGATAATCAGATCAAGAGTATTGCTCCCTCTTGTTGCCTCACGAACATGCTGATGTAGAAAACAATCATCCAATAAATCCACAGAAGCCTTGCTAGTGTGCGAGTGACCAACCCACAAATTCCAGTCAATATCTGGGAAATTAAAGTCCCCCATTATAAGACTCTCTGATTTACTTGCCCACTCTATTTCCCTGTACAATATCTTATTATACTCATCAGAGTCATTAGGCCTATAGCACACTCCTACTCTCAATTTTGATTTCCCTATGCTTATGTCACACCAAACTGACTCGACGCTGCCCTGTCCATCGATGTCGACTGGCTTCACTTCCTTGGACTTTATGTGTTTCTTAATTAATAGCATAACCCCTCCTCCCCTCCTGTCCTGTCTATCCTTTCTATACACATTGTATTCCCCAAATTCCAGTTCCGCATTACTTATATCTGTGTGACACCACGTCTCTGATATCCCAACAATATCTGCCTTTGATGTTTTGAGCAATACCTCAAATTCATCAAATTTATTTACCAAACTCCTAGCATTGGTGTACACGCATGTATACATGCACCTGTTTCTATTCTTAGCTACCCTAACACAACCCATGTGTTTACTTGTACCGCAATGACTACCAGCAGTCTCTGAAATATCCTGCATCCTGTTTTTCAGACTTCTGCTCATTTCAATAGAAGCAGTGCAAGAATCACTTCCACCTCTGCCACTGGCTACTGTTAATCTATTAGTCCTTGTATCCCCCCCAACTAGCAGTTTTCCGACCCACCTAACACTGCCTCGACAGCATCAGCATTTGGGGAATACATTGTCTAAGGATAGACAGGATAGGAAGGGAGGAGGGGTTATGCTATTAGTTACGAAATACATAAAATCCTAGGAAGTGAAGCCAGTCGACATCGCTGGACAGTGCAGTGTCGAGTCAGTTTGGTGTGACATAAGCATTGGGAGATCAAAATTGTGAATAGGAGTGTGCTATACACCTAATGACTCTGATTAGTATAATAAGAAACTGTACAGGGAAATAGAGTGGGCCAGTAAATCAGAGAATCTTATAATGGGGGATTTAATTTCTCAGATATTGACTGGAATTTGCGGGCTGGTCACTCACACACTAGCAAGGCTTTTGTGGATTTATTGGATGATTGTTTTCTACATCAGCATGTTCGGGAGACAACTAGAGGGAGTAATACTCTTGATTTGATTATCAGTAGTGATTCTTCATGCATTAAGAATCTGCAGATATATGAACCACTAGGTGGCAGTGATCACAGTGTGCTGAAGTGGGATTTACTCAAAGAGGTAACTACCATTAGGTGTAAAGGGAAGGGTTATTGCTTTCGTAAAGGCGACTACGATGGACTGAGACAGTATTTAAATTCTATACAGTGGGACCAACTGATGATGCCACCAACAGCAAATTAAAAATGGGAAGCATTCAGAGATCTTATCTTGGAAGCTACAAGGATTTACATACCAACTAAGAAATATTGTTCAAGGTTTAGGCCTAAATGGATGTCAGATGAACTAATGAGTCATATGGCAGAGGAGAAAAATGCATGGGATACATACAAATTAACACGTGACACAGAAGCCTATGATAGATAAAAGTTGATCTGTAACCAAGTTACCAAGGAGGTTAGGCAGGCGAAGGCAGATTATGAGAAATCTTTGGCAAGGGATGCAAAGAAAAACAGCAAAGAGTTCTTTACTTATCTAAATTCTAGAAGGAAGGGGATGAATCAGATTGGTCCACTTGATATGAATGGTTCAACTGTTGATGATCCTGCTCAGGTAGCTGACAAACTAAATCAATATTTTGCATCGACATTCACGCATGAGGAGTTATTCAGTGAGGGGAATGCCAGAGGTGTATTCAACTCTGGCAGTAAGCTAGAGAATCTTGTAATAGCTGAGAGTAAAGTGGACGAGAAATTGTTGAAGATAAACAGAAGAAAGGCACCTTGGGTGGATGGGATCTATCGAGTTATATTAAATGAGGCAGCAAAGGAAGTAAGAAAATAGCCATAATTATGAGAGCTTCCTTGGACTCAGGGGTGGTACCCATGGACTGGAGATGTGCAGATGTGACCCCAATTCACAAAGGAGAATCAAAGGCTGACACAAATAACTATAGACCTGTGAGTTTAATGTCTGTTCCCGGAAAATTAATAGAGGCACTGGTAAAGAAGCACTGCTGCAGCATCATTTTTACAAGACTTCAGTTATAGCTCGGACACAGCATGGTTTTGTTAAGGGGAAGTCTTGCCTGACCAATTTGATTGGATACTATGATGCAGTCACAAAAGAACAGGATGCAGGGAATAACTTTGATATTATATACTTGGATCTTAGAAAGGCTTTTGATACTGTTGCACATGGAAGACTGCTGCACAAATTGGAGCAGTGTGGCATTGGAGGCAAATTGCTGCTATGGATAAAGGGGTGGTTGAGGGAGAGAAGACAGAGAGTGGTAATCAATGGACACTGCTCATCGTGGACTAATGTTATTACTGGAGTCCCTCAGGGTTCAGTATTGGGTCTATTATTGTTTTCTGTATTTATAAATGATATTGAAGATGGTATATCAAGCTTAATGTCCAAGTTTGCAGACGAGACGAAGGTTGGCAGGGTTGTCAAGGACACTACTGACACTATGCTGCTGCAACAGGATCTGGAAAGGTTGAGCAGATGGGCTGAGAGGTGGCAAATGAAGTTTAACATTGACAAATGTAAAGTTCTACATATGGGAAACAGCAACCCCAGAGCAACAGATCAACTCTGTGGTACTACACTGACAGTGATAGAGAATGAAAGGGACCTGTGTGTCGTTGTGCAGGCAGATATGAAGTTCTCTGAGCAGTGCAGACGAGCTGCAAGAGTAGCTCATTGTCTATTGTCAATGATATATATAGCATTAGCATTAGCATTAGTAGAGGCATTTGATGCAAGAAAGCAAGCTTATGCAGCATCAGCCAAAAAAAAAAAAAAAAAAAAGTATCATAAATAAATAAAAATAACCACTTCCACTTCACCCCTCTGTTCGTTCGAAATACCTGTCCAGCTGAGCCTTAAACTTATTTAGGCTATCAACTTCCACGACAAGGGATGGAAGTCTGTTCCACCCACCAACCACCCGCTGGCTAAAGGCAAATTTCCGCACATCTATCCTACATCTGTCTTTCCTCAATTTGAATTTATGCCCTCTCAGGTGATTTTTCTGAGCTAGAGGAAGAATCCCATCAGCATTGAGCATGCTCAAACCATTCAAGGCTTTGTACACCTCTATCAGATCACCCCGCTGGTGCCTAGTTTCCAGACACTGTAATTTGCAAAACTTAAGCCTTTCTTCGTAAGAGAACCCCTTTGTCCCATTCACCAATCTAGTCGCCCTTCTCTGTACTCGTTCCAGCAGCTCTACATCCTTCCTGAAATGAGGCCTCCAGGCCTGTATACAGTACTCTAGGTGTGGCCTGACCATTGCCTTATACAAGGGAATAATCACCTCCTTATCCCTGCTAGAAAAATTCCTATATATCATTGACAATACACCATGAGCTACTCTTGTAGCTCGTCTGCACTGCTCAGAGAACTTCATATCTGCCTGCACCACCACCCCCAGGTCCCTTTCATTCTCTACCACTGTCAGTGTAGTACCACAGAGTTGATACGTTGCTCTGGGGTTGCTGTTTCCCATATGTAGTACTTTACATTTGTCAATGTTAAACTTCATTTGCCACCTCGAAGCCCATCTGCTCAACCTTTCCAAATCCTGTTGCAGCAGCATAGTGTCAGTAGTGTCCTTGACAACCCTGCCAACCTTCGTATCGTCTGCAAACTTGGACATTAAGCCTGATATACCATCATCAATATCATTTATAAATACAGAAAACAATAAAGGCCCCAGTACTGAACCCTGAGGGACTCCACTAATAACATTAGTCCACGATGAGCAGTGTCCATTGATTACCACTCTCTGTCTTCTCCCCCTCAACCACCCCTTTATCCATAGCAGCAACTTGCCTCCAATGCCACACTGCTCCAATTTGTGCAGCAGTCTTCCATGTGCAACAGTATCAAAAGCCTTTCTAAGATCCAAGTATATAATATCAAAGTTATTCCCTGCATCCAGTTCTTTTGTGACTGCATCATAGTATCCAATCAAATTGGTCAGGCAAGACTTCCCCTTAACAAAACCATGCTGTGTCCTAGCTATAACTGAAGTCTTGTCTAGATGATCCTGCAGTGCTTCTTTCACCAGTGCCTCCATTAATTTTCCGGGAACAGAAGTTAAACTCACAGGTCTATAATTACTTGTGTCAGCCTTTGATCCCCCTTTGTGAATTGGGGTCACATTTGCACATCTCCAGTCAATGGGTACCTCCCCTGAGTCCAAGGAAGCTCTCATAATTATGGCTAAGGGTTTGCTTACCTCCTTTGCTGCCTCCTTTAATATAACTGGATAGATCCCATCCACCCCAGGTGCCTTTCTTGTGTTTATCTTCAACAATTTCCCCTCCACTTTGCTCTCAGTTATTACAAGATTCTCTAGCTTACTGCTAGAGTTGAATACACCTCTGGCATTCCCCTCGCTGAATAACTCCTCATGTGTGAATGTCGATGCAAAATATTCATTTAGTTTGTTAGCTACCCGAGCAGGGTCATCAACAGTTGACCCATCGATCCCAAGTGGACCAATCTGATTCATCCCCTTCCTTCTAGAGTTTACATAAGTAAAGAACTCTTTGCTGTTTTTCTTCGCATCCCTTGCCAAGGATCTCTCGTAATCTGCCTTCGCCTGCCTAACCTCCTTTGTAACTTGGTTACAGATCAACTTGTATCTATCATAGGCGTCCGTGTCACGTGTTAATTTGTATGTATCCCATGCATTTTTCTTCTCTGCCATATGCCTCATTAGTTCATCTGACAACCATTTAGGCCTAAACCTTGAACAATATTTCTTAGTTGGTATGTAAAGCCTAGTAGCTTCCACGATAAGTTCTTTGAATTCTTCCCATTTTGAATTTGCTGTTGGCAATATCATCAGTTGATCCCACTGTATAGAATTTAAATACTGTCTCAGTCCATTGTAGTCGCCTTTACGAAAGGAATACCCCTTCCCTTTACCCCTAATGGTAGTTACCTCTTTGAGTAACTCCCACTTCAGCACACTGTGATCACTGCCACCAAGTGGTTCATTTATCTGCAGATTCTTAATGCATGAAGAATCACTACTGATAGGAATTTTTCTAGCAGGGATAAGGAGGTGATTATTCCCTTGTATAAGGCAATGGTCAGGCCAAACCTAGAGTACTGCATACAGGTCTGCAGGCCTCATTTCAAGAAGGATGTAGAGGTGCTGGAACGAGTACAGAGAAGAGCAACAAGATTAGTGAATGGAACAAAGGGGTGCTCTTACGAAGAAAGGCTTAAGTTTTGCAAATTACAGTTTCTGGAGACTAGGCACCTGCGAGGTGATCTGATTGAGGTGTATAAAGCCTTAAATTGTTTGTGCATGCTCAATGCTGATGGGATTCTTCCTCTTGCTCAGAATAATCACCTGAGAGGGCATAAATTCAAATTGAGGAAAGACAGATGTAGGATAGACGTGCGAAAATTTGCCTTTAGCCAGCGGGTGGGTGGTTAGTGGAACAGACTTCCATCCCTTGTCGTGGAAGTTGATAGCCTAAATTAGTTTAAGGCTCAGTTGGACAGGTATTTCGAACGAACATAGTGGTGAAGTGTAAGTGGTTATTTTTTATTTATTTATTTATTTATTTTTTTTTTTTTGCTTGATGCTGCATAAGCTTGCTTTCTTGTATCAAATGCCTCTACTAATGCTAATGCTAACATTTTTCATAATCTGCCTTTGCTTGCCTAACCTCCTTTGTGACAGACCAGCTTTTATCTATCGTAGGCTTCCATGTCAACAATTAATTTATATGTATCATATGCATTTTTCTTCTCTGCCACATGTCTCATTAGTTCATCCGGCATCCATTTAGGACTGAACCTTGAACAATATTTCTTAGTTGGTATGTAAAGCCTAGTAGCTTCCAAGATTAATTCTTTGAATGCTTCCCATTTTGAATATGCTTTTGGTAACATCATTCCAATAGAAGCACTATATAGAATCTAAATACTGTCTCAGACCTTCGTAGTCAACTTTACGAAATCAGAAACCCTTCCCTTTACCCTTGATGGTAGTTACCTCTTTCAGTAAATCCCACTTCAGCACACTGTGATCACTGCCACCTAGTGGTTCCTTTTATCTACAGATTCTTAATGCATGAAGAATCACTACTGATAATCAGATCAGGAGTATTACTCCTTCTAGTTGCCTCCCGAACATGCTGATGTAGAAACCAATTATCCAGTGAATCCACAAAAGCCTTGCTAGTGTGTGAGTGACCAACCCACAAATTCCAGTCAATCTGGGTAATTAAAATCCCCCATTATAAGACTCTCTGATTTACTGGCCCACTCTGTTTCTCTGTACAGTTTCTTACTTATCAGAGTCATTAGGCCTATAACACACTCCTAATCTATAATATAATATAAAGCGTTTAGGGCTAAAGCCTCAAGCTATGAAAAAGTCTAGACTATATATAAGTTAAGTGCGATAGCCTCATTACTGCATAGCCAAATCTGAATTAACAGAATATTTGCATGGCAGCATCATTTTAAGTCATATCTCATATCTCAGTACCTTCACAACGAGTTGCCATGATATTTCACTACTTTGAATAAGTAACGCTTCACTGGAGGAGAAGACTAATGTTACTTATTTTCAGAAGTGGTGGTGGTATCCATCTGAGAATAAGTAAAATTAGTCTTCTCCTCAGGTGAAGCGTTACTTATTCGAAGTGGTGCAATAGCATGGCAACTTGTTGCGAAAGTATTCACAATATGAGATATAACTTAAAAAGATGCCGCCATGCAAATATTCTGTTAATTCAGATTTGGCTATGTATTAAAGATGCTATTGCACTTAACTTATACATAGCCCACACTCCTACTCTCAATTGTGATCTCCCAGTGCTTACGTCACATTAAACTGACTCGACACTACACTGTCCAGCGATGTCAACTGGCTGCACTTCCTTGGATTTTGTGTTTCTTAACTAATAGCATGACCCCTTTAAGGTGTTTTGACCAACACCTCAAAGTCATCAAATTTATTTATCAAACTCCTAGCATTGGTGTATACGCAAGTATACTAGCACCTGTTCCTATTCTTAGCTACCCTGACACAACCCATGTGTGTGTACTTGTACCGCAATGACTCCCAGCAATCTCTGAAATACCTCCCTCTTGTTCTCCGGGCTGCTACTCATTCCAGTAGAAGCAGTGCAAGAATCACTTTCACCTTTGCCAGTGGCCATTGCTAATCTATTAGTCCTTGTATCCCCCCCCCCAAGTTAGCAGTTTTCCGACCCACCTAACACTGCCTCGATACTATCAGCAATTTTTTTTTAACTCAGTGCTCGATGAGCTCTGAAATATATATCTTGGAAAAGTTGAACTAATAGCCTTTGCCGATGATTTAGTCATGATAATCAAAGTAAATTTCAGAGCAAATTAGCATTACATTAGTAGACGCGTACGATACAAGGAAGTAAGATTATGCAGCATCAGGCAAATAAAAAAAACCTCCCATTTCTCCCCTCCATTCGTTCCAAATGCCTGTCCAGCTTGGCCTTAAATTTATTTAGGCGATAAAAGATGGAAGTCTGTTCCACTAATCAACTACCTGTTGGCTAAAGCCAAATTTCCGCACATCTATTCTACAACTGTCTTTCCTCGATTTGAATCTATGCCCCCTCAGGTTCGTAATCTCAGCAAGAGCAAGAATCCCATCAGCATTCAGCTTGCTCATTGAGATCACCTAGCAGGTGCCTACTCCCCAATTGCTGCAATTTGCTGAACTTAAGCCTTTCTTAGTAAGAGCACCCCTTTCTTCCCCTTACCAATCTTGTTGCCCTTCTAGGAACTATACATCCTTCCTAAAATGTGGCCTCCACACCTGTACACCGTACTCTAGGTGTAGTCTGCATTGCCTTGTATAACGGGATAATCACCTCCTTGTCCCTGCTAGCAAAATTCCTATGTATCATTGACAAGACTCCATGACTTTCTCTGGCAGCCCATCTGCACTGCTCAGCAAACTTCATATTTGACTGCACAGTTACCCTCAGGTCTTTTTCACTTTCCACTTCCCTAAGTGTAGTACATACAGTTGGTATGTTTCTCTTGGGTTTTTGCTACCCATATGCAGTACTTTGCATTTGTCAATGTTAAACTTCAGCTGACACTTGGCACCTCTGTAGCCAGGTGGGCAGGAGCAACATTGCGTAGCACACGATTCTTGATTAGACCGGGGTTCAAGCCTGTCTCCACCAAATACAGAGGATGCGGAAAAGTCAGGGAATGACCGCCACATATCCCCAGAGCAATATGGCCTTAGTTGCTAATGTTCCTAAAATCCAAATAACAACAACAATTGACACTTTTCTGCCCATTTGCCAAACTTGTCTAGATACAGTTGGAGTAGCATACTGTCTCTACTGTTCTTAACAACCCTGCCAACCTTTGTATCATCTATAAACTTGGATATTAATCCTGATATACCTTCATAAATATCATTTATGAAAACACAACACAACAATGGGCCCGACATTTGTTCATGAAGAGCATTATCCATTGATTACCACTCTCTGTCGTCTCCCACTCAACCATCCATTTATCCATTGTAGCTTAATGCATACCTTTCCAATTTGTACAGCAGTCGTCCATGTGCAACAGTATCAAAAGCTTTCCTGAAATCCAAGTATATGTTATCAAAATTATTTTTGGCATTCAGATACTTTGTGACCACATCATAGTATCCAATCAAATTAGTCAGACAAGACCTCCCTTTAACAATCCCATGCTGTGTCTTAACTATTACTGCAGTCTTGTCTAGATGATCCTGCAATGCTTCTTTAACCAGTGATTCTATTATTTTCCCTGACACAAGTTAAACTGACAGAGCTGTAGTTACTTTTGTCACCGTTTGTGAGCCCCCTTTGCGAATTGGTGATACATTTGCACACGTCCAGTCCCCTGAGTCCAAGGAAGCTCTCATAATTATGGCTAAGGATTTGCTTACTTCCTTTGCTGCTTCCTTTAATATAACTGAATAGGTTCCATCCACCACAAGTGCCTTACTTATGTTTAATTTCAACAATTTCTCCTCCACTTTGCTCTCAGTTATTATAAAATCACTTAGCTCCCTGTTAGCGTTTGATAAACTTCTGGCACTCCCCTCATTGAATAACTCCTCATGTGTGAATGTAGATGCAAAATACTCATTCAATCTATCAGCTACCTGAGTATGATCATCAATAGTCAACCCATTTAGTGGCCTCATCTGATTCATCCCTTTCCTTCTAGAGGTTTACATAAGTAAGGAACTCTTTGCTGTTTTTCTTTGCATTCTTTGCCAAAGAATGCAAATTGTAATCTGCCTTCGCCTGCCTAACCTCCTTTGTGACTTGATTACAGACTAGTTTGTACCTGCCATAGACTTCTGTGTCACCTTTATATGCGTGCCATACATTCTTCTTCTCCCCCACGAGCCTCATTAATTCATCTGACATCCATTTAGGCCTAAACCATGAACTGTATTTCTTAGTTAGAATGAAAAGCCTAGTAGCCTCCAAAATTAAATCCCTGAAGGCTTCCCATTTAGAATTCAACATTGGTACCATCATCAGTTGATCCCACTGTACAGAATTCAAAAACTGTCTGAGACCTTTGTAGTCACCTTTATGAAAGCAAAAGCCCTTCCCTTTAGCTTTGATGTTAGTTATATCTTTAAGTAATTCCCACATTAGTACATTATGATCACTGTTCCACATTATAAGACACTCTGATTTACTGGCCCACTCTATTTCTCTGTACAGTTTCTTATTATAATCTTCAGATTCATTAAGCCTATAACACACACCTACTTATTTTTCCTTTCCCATTGCTTATTTCACACCAAACAGACTCAACACTGCATTGTCCACCAAATTCAATTGGATACACTTCCTTAGATTTAATCTGTTTGTTAACTAACAGCATAACCCCTCCTCCCTTCCTGTGCTGTCTATCCTTCCTGTACACATTGTACTCAGGTCAGGGAAGTGCATAGGATGATAGATTTAATTTCCTTTTCTTCTATTAATTATTATTTATTTATTTATTCATTTATTTATTTTATTTTTATTTATCATTGTTTTATTCGGGTTTTTTTTTTTTTTTGGCTGGTGCAGCATAAGCCATAGGCTTTCTTGCACCATTTGACCATTACTAATACTACTCCCCAAATTCAAATTCTGCACTGCTTATATCTGTGGGACACCACATCTCTGATATCCCAACAATATCTGCCTTTGATCTCTTGACTAGCACCTCAAGCTCATCAAATTTATTAACTATATTCCTAGCATTGGTGTACATGCAAGTATACATGCACCTGTTCCTACTCTTAGTTACCTTAACACAGCCCATGTATTTACTTGTTCCACTATGGGGATCTCCATTACCTTGCTTTCAAGGCTGCTGCTCATTTCAATAGAAGCAGTGCAAGAATCACTTTTGTCTCTGCCTTCGGCCACTGTTAACCTTTTAGTCTGTGTATCCCCCCTCCCAAGCTACCCGTCTTCCGACCCACCTAACACTGCCTCGATAGTATCAGCAAATATTCTTGCACCCTTTCTATTTAAGTGTACCCCATCCCTGTAGAAGCAGTCTCTCCTGTCAATGAGCACAGACTAGGCTGAAAAAATTTCTACCCCTTGAGTCTTTCACAATCTCTCCAGGGCTGAATTGATCAACAAGGCTCTCATCATATACTCTCTCCTATCGTGTCTGGGCAGAATTGTAGACAATTTCTCATTCAACCCTAACTCGCGACTTTTTTTAAACATTTACCTGTACTTGTTGAGTAAATCTACAGATCGCTTACTCTTAATGTCATTACTTCCAACATGTACAATAACCACACCTTTTGTGCCCTTAAAAGATGATATCTGCTGTACTTCATCAACTTTTGCCCCTGGCAGACATACTTAAATAAAAAGGGTGCAGGAATATTTGCTTATGTTATTGAGGCAATGTTAGCTGGGTTGGGAGGGGATTCACAGACTGCTAGGTTAACAGTACTGCAATCAGAGGTGGAAGTCAATCTTCCACTGCTTCAATCGGAATTTGCAGCAGCAGCATCAAAAGCTGCTGCTGCTCATTCCAATGGACTGTGTTAGGGTAACTAAAAGACAGAACGGGTGCATATATATTTGCATGTACACCAATGCTAGGAGTATAGTAAATAAATTTGATGAATTTTAAGTGCTGGTCAAGACATAAAAGGCAGATATTGTTGGGCTATCCGAGACAGGGTGTCACACTTGTGGTTGGATATAAGGAATGCAGATTTGGAAGTGGAGTACAACGTGTACAAAAGGAAAATCAGTCGAGAAAAGAATAGGAGTTGTGCTGTTAGTTAAGAAACACATAAAATCTAAGCCACTCCATCCAGTTGACATTGGTGGACATGGTAATGTTAATTCATTTTTGGTATGACACTTAGAAAACAAAAAAGAGAATAGGAGTGTGTTATTGGCCTAATGACTCTGATGAGTACAAAGAACAATCTACAGAGAAATAGAGGCAGCCAGTAAAGCAGAATGTTTTATAATAATGGATTTTAACATACCAGATATTGACTGGAACTTGTTGTTGGTCACTGTCACACTAGCAAGACTTTTGGTGAAATATTGGATGATTGTATTCTACAACAACATCTTCAAGAGGCAACCAGATTGAGTAATACTGTTGATCTGATTATCAGCCTCGATTATTCATGCATGAAGAATTTGCAGATAAAGGAGCTGCTAGGTGTCAGTGATTACAGTGTGGTGATATTGGATTTACTCAATGAGGTAACTACCATCAGGGGTAAAGGGAAGGGTTTTTGCATTCGTAAAGGCGACTATGGTGGTCTGAGACAGTATTTGAATTCTATACAGTGGGACCAACTGATGATGTTACCAACAGAAAATTCAAAATGGGAAGCATTCAAAGAATTTACCTTGGAAGCTACTAGGCTTTACATACCAACTAAGAAATATTGTTCAAGGTTTATGCATAAATGGATGTTAGATGAACTAATGAGACATATGGCAGAGAAGAAATATGCATGGGATACACATAAATTAATGGGTGACATGGAAGCCTATGATAGATATAAGCTGGTCTGTAACAAAGTCACAAAGGAGTTTAGGCAGGCAAAGGCAGATTATCAGAAATTTTTGATAAAGGATGCAAAGAAAAACAACAAAGTGTTGTTTACCTATGTAAACTCTAGAAGGAAAGGGATGAATCAGATTCGTACACTGGATATTGATAGTTCAACTGTTGATGATCCTGCTCAGGTGGGTAACAAACTAAATGAGTATTTTGCATCTACATTCACCCATGAGGAGTTATTCAGGGAAGGAAATGCCAGAGGTGAGTTAAACTCTGGCAGTGAGCTAGATGATTTTGTAATAACCGAGAGGAAAGTGGAGGAGAAATTGGTGAAGACAAACATAAAAAAAGGCACCCAGGGTGGACGGAATCTATCCAGTTATATTAAAGAAAGTAAGCAAACCCTTAGCCATAATTATGAGAGCTTTGGACTCAGGGGAGGTACCCATGGACTGGAGAAGTGCAAATGTGACCCCAATACAAAAAGGAGGATCAAAGGGCGACACAAGTAATTATAGACCTGTTAGTTTAACTTCTGGTTCAGGAAAATTAATGGAGCCACTGGTTAAAGAAGCACTGCAGGATCATCTAGACAAGACTTCAGTTATAGCTCGTACACAGCATGGTTTTGTTAAGGGAAAGTCTTGCCTGACCAATTTGATTGGATACTATGTGTGGTCACAATAGAAATGGATGCATGGAATAACTTTGATATCATATATTTGGATCTTAGAAAGGCTTTTGATACTGTTGCACATGGAAGACTGCTGAACAAATTTGAGCAGTGTGGCACTGGAGGCAAATTGCTGCTATGGATAAAGGGATGGTTGAGTGGGAGAAGACAGAGAGTGGTAATCAATGGATACTGCTCACTGTGGACTAATGCTATTAGTGGAGTCCCTCGGGGTTCAGTTTTGGGTCCATTGTTGTTTTCTGTATTTATAAATGATATTGATGAGTATATCAAGCTTAATGTCCAAGTTTTCAGACGATACGAAAGTTGGCAGAGTTGTTACTACACTGACGAGTTATGTTCGTCACATCCATCAAGAAATAAGAGGTTTTGGAAAGATAGTTTTCATGCTATAATTGACAGTACGCTGCTGCAACATCATCTAGAAAAGTTGAGCAGATGGGCTGAGAGGTGGCAAATGAAGTTTAACATTGACAAATGTAAAGTTCTGCATATGGGAAGCAGTAACCCCAAAGTGACTTATCAACTCTGTGGTACTACGCTGACAGTAGTAGAGAACAAAAATGACCTGGGGTAATTGTGCAGGCAGATATGAAGTTTTCTGAGCAGGCCAGATGGTCTGAAAGAGTAGTTCCGAGGATGCTTCATGAAATGCAACAAAGAAACACAAGTATTAGTATGTTTTCTCATCACATGGACTCATGATATATACTCAAACTTATAAGTAATATTAATTAAAATACCTTACAACAGACCTATCTGTGTTATTAGATTAGTTCGGGCTTCCATAGATTTATACCTAAACATATAACCCCAGGGACTCACATGTGGTGAGTATGGGCTTGGCACACCCAGGGTCCTCAGCTGGATATTATCATTCTTCTCCTTCTTGGTGATTCCCTTCTACTTCTCTCTCTCTCTCTCTCTCTCTCTCTCTCTCTCTCTCTCTCTCTCTCTCTCTCTCTCTCTCTCTCTCTCTCACTCAGGGTAACTCGGAAATTTTTTTTGGCTGGTGCAGCATAAGCCTCAGGCTTCCTTGCACTATAATCCTTGTAATAATAATAATAAATAATACATACATATTCTCATTACATATAAACAAGTTAATTCAATCAGCATATTATGCTGTGCTTGCGCGAATGATTTGGTTGAGCTGTGCTTGTGCTCCTGCAAAAGTGAGCTAAATGAATTGGTTCTGATGAATCTGCTTCAACATTTTTATACTGTCTGAATCAGCGAGTTATGTTCCTCAAATCCATCAAGAAAGAAGAGGTTTTGGAAAGATAGTTTTCATGCTATAACAAATGAAATTTGTTTCCTTTCTACAAGGCATCTCAGATCGTTTCCGTTGGCACCCTAGAACCCGGGAAGTATCAACGAAAGGATTACTCCCTCTCAGTATAACCAAGGTCAGTCGCTTTACTGTTTTTGTCTGATAATAGCATGCAAGGTCACCTGCCATTGTTCTTATAAAGAGGACTGTGCCTATCAAAAGACCCTCTGCAGTGTTGTGAAATACAGAACTGTTGCTTAAATGTTGTTTAAATCTAGGAATGTTGTTAGGAATCCTGTTGCTTAAATTAGGAATCTACTAACCATATCTTTAAAATTCACTCTGAATTAATTGTAATGAATTCTGAAAAATTTTAACTAAAGTTCACGGATACGTTTAGTACAAAAGTATTTCAGATAGCAATAATTCTGTGTTGTATATCTCATACTTTGTATATTCATATTTTGTATGTTGTATAATTTTTTATTGTTTAATCTCAAAAGAAATTCTGTGTACTTATTGTTAATTACAATGGCTCCGCAAGTGCAAATTATTTGCCAATTTTCCAAAAAGAAATGCAAAGACTTCCTTCAATGCAATGCAAAATGCGGTCTTGTGTACTGCATCAAATGCATAGATATGTCAACTGCAAACTGGAAAAAGATGTCACAGGCAACAATCGACTTGTGGAAGGGCCCTTGTTGTATAAATCACAGGTAATCAAAGAAAAAGCAGACGGCACATGAAAATAACTTGGGCTCCAACCCAGCTGATCCCTCAAGGCCCTCCCAACAGTGAACCTCAGTGTTTCAACTGTCCCTCATCATCAGTGGATACTTGGCAAAGTGGGCTATCCGAGCCCATACCTCAAGATGTGGCATCAGAGCAGACAAATCACTCCTTCTCTCACCTCCTTAACCAAGAAGTTTCACAAGAAGAAAATCCAAATGAGTTGACCACAAAACTCATTTTTCAAATCTTGGACACTCACAAATCCATGATGGTCTCTCTTCTTGATGAAACTAAAAAAATCAGATTGGAAAACACGCAATTGCGTGAATTTAATTATATTTTACTAAAGAAAATTTCGGATTTGACAGATCTTATTCGAAACTCCAGCAGATCATTAAGTCCTATATACAATTGGATGAAATCCATGGAAAATTCTACTTTCCACATATGCATCTATTATAAAGCAACCTCCATACTCTCCAGTATATGCTCCTCTCCCCAGTCAGTCTCAGAAAACATCTAAGGATGTGAATCGAACTGCAAATCCACTCCTAGAAGATGTCATTTCCTCTAGGTGGCGGTCAGATCTCATCGGAAGACAGCGGAATCTGTCTGCCTCTAATCACACAAGCAGACTGTTGACATCCTCCTCCTGTTGTGGGAATAGCCACCAACTCTGCAATCAGAGCAATCCCCAAAACCAAAAGTTTGACCAAGGGTATTTTTGTCTCGAGACTCAAATCCCAACTCTGCGATAGAGAAGTAGAGCAGCACATCAGAATGCAGCTGCAGATAGAAACAAAGACAATAAAAATGATTTCTAAACACGAGTCATACAGCTCTTTCTACATTCAATGCCAGCAAACTGATGAATTACTGAAGAACCACTGTTGGCCTGTGGGAAATATCATTCGGCCTTTCTATAGACGACCCCCCCCTCTCTTCCTGGCCCTAGGTTACCAGCTAGTGACTTAGCTATCGAAACAAGTGAGCATGAATGATAATCCGTGCGATTTTCAGATATTCAGGAATCTCTACAGGAAATAATGTCTACAAAGGATTCATCTGTCTCTTCAGTCTACCAGAATTTGAATGACACTAACTCTTGTGAAAACATATTTCTAACCTGTCACTTGCCAACAATTAAGCCAAACAACTTATGCCTTACTGCAGCATCAAAAGAAGCAATTACTGTATTCTATATGAATGCACTCAGTCTTGTAAAACATAATGATGAAATCCTCGCTCAACTGACATCATGGAATCTGCATCCAGACCTGATGGTTTTTACTGAGAGCTGGTTCTCTCCTGAGGTTTCAATCCAAATTCCAGACTACTCTCTTTTTCAAAGTTGCAGAGGTGATTCAAAAGGTGGTGGAGTTGCTATTTATGTTCATAGTCATCTGCGATGCTCTGTCTTTCCTATCTCAAATCTGCCTGATCAAACTTGTGAACTCACTTTTATCCGCATTGCCTCTTTGGTGATCAGGTGTCTATACCGACCTCCCTCAGCTTCAGTTAACAGCTTCTTGTAACTCTTGACAACACTCTATCTCATTTCACAAGCAAATCCTTAAGCCTTCTACTGAGGTGCCTCCGTAGCCGGGTGGGCAGGAGCAGCAGTGCGTAGCACACGCTTCTTGATTACACCGGGGTTCGAGCCCGAGACCACCAAATACGGAGGATGCGGAAAGGTCAGGGAATGACCACTGCATATCCCCGAGCAATATGGCCTTAGTTGCTAATGCTCCTAAAAACCAAATAACAACAAACAAACGAACCTTCTACTGATTGGGGACTTTAATATTAACATTCTTCAAAGCTCTTCCTCTCAGGTGCAAGACCTCCTAGATGTCATTACTTCAAATGGTTTCTCTGTTCTTACTGATGGAGATATCCCAACTAGAATATGAGAGTCCCACAATTCCCTTCTTGATTTACAATTGGGGAATGCTCTCTCACGTATGCAATACTCGATACAACTATTTCGGATCATCGTCCCATCTTAATGGTAATCAAAAATGAAATAAATGAAGCAGAGATCATGCACACTTTCAAATCTGTCACTCCAGACTCTCTCAATCAGCTTTATCATGACCTGCAGCAGTCAACATGGGATGGAGTGCTTGCTACAAGTGATCCTGAAATTGCAACTAACTGCTTTTTAAGATCCTAAATAGCTATGAAAAATACATGTCATATATCAGGAGCCCAGAGAATAAAAAGGCCACCAGGACAAGAGGGGAAAATATGCCTGTTCATCTCAACAAGATTTGTAATATGTTAAAGAAAAGAGACAACTTTGCAAGAATTGCTAGAGCAACAAGAATCGAGGCAGATAAAATTAAATACACAACGTACAGAAACAAAGTCACTGACTGCATTCGGTCAGAGAAAAGAAAATACTATAGTTCTCAACTTACAGGTATCATAACAAGCAAGAAAAAATGGACAGTTTTGAACAAACTATTACTGGGAAGGAAACTGAAATCGCGGAGCTACGTTGGTGATGTAGTTGAAAACGAGGTACTCATTTCAGATGACGAGCTAAAAGCTACTGCCTTCTGTAACCACTTTATTTCAAGTGTGAATAATCTCTTTCAAGATGAACTTGATTTCAGAGACAATGAAATGAGAGAATCTGCCAAGTACTCAATCAGAAACTCTTTTTTTTTTTTTTTCTCGCTCCTTTCTCCGATCAAGAGATTTTAGCAGCAGGGAATCAATTGAAAGAAAAGGTAGCCCCCTGGCTTTGATGAAATATCTCTGTCTTTGCTGAAAAAGGTTCTTAGCTCAATTCTTACGCCACTGAAGTATATATTCAATCTCTCCTTTCAATCTGGTAAATTCCCTTCTCAATTCAAAAAAGCGATAATCATCCCTGTTCCAAAGGGAAACTGTTGTAACTCTATCAACAACTTTCGCCCAATAGCTCTACTCTCAGTTTTTGCAAAATTATTCAAAAAAATTCTTCATAGCAGACTCATGGGTTTTTTTGAAGAAAATCAGCTCATCCGTCAACAACAGTATGCTTATCGCTCTAAAAGATCCACTGATCTCGCAATTGTTGACTTCTGCTTGAGGATCATTGATAGTCTTGAAAAGGGTCACTATTCTAAGCACTGTTTCTTGACTTATCTAAAGCTTGTGATTGCATAAGCCATAATATTGTACTTAACAAACTCAATAATCTTGGCTTGAGAGGGAAAATTAACCTTCTCCTTGAAGACTACCTTACTGATTGGCCGTTTTGTCGTAAGAACAAATCAGTCATACTCCAACATCTGTTATTTCTCCTAGGGAGTAATACCCCAAGGCTCACTTCTTGGATATATCCTATTTGTTCTTTACATCGATGAATTTCTCTCTCTTCTTCCATCTTCTCACCTAGTGGCGTATGCCAATGATATTTCCATCATGATCACAGATAAAGACCCTAATGAGCTTCAACTCAAAATCTCTGCCTTGCTTTCCGTGATGCGCATAATTGGCTTCAAAAGAATCAGCTTATACTATACTGAAAATAGAAAAATCAAAATATATGCTGTTTAGAATGAAAAACAACGCTAAATATTGATTTAGACGTAATATACAAAGAAAAACAACTTGAAAGGGTGAATGAAACCAAGTTTCTCAGAATCTAGCTGGATGATAAGCTAAGTTGGGCAAAACAAATGATAACCCTACGAAAGAAAACTTTGTCACTAGCGGGAATACTCGTCAGGGCCTCTGCCTGGTTGTCTCCTTCTCTTCTCAGAGAAGTATTCCTTTCTTTAATTCATCCGCACCTCACCTCACCTCGCCTATGGAATCATCTCATGGGGGTTCTGCCGGCCAAGAAAACCTTGCAAGAATCAACTCCATTCTTAATCGATGCGTTCGTTCAATTTTAGGCCTTCCCTGGAATGCATCGGTTAGTTCAGGATACAAGGAAGTG
Organism: Mastigoproctus giganteus; assembly: GCF_048544385.1. Taxonomy (NCBI): domain Eukaryota; kingdom Metazoa; phylum Arthropoda; class Arachnida; order Uropygi; family Thelyphonidae; genus Mastigoproctus; species Mastigoproctus giganteus. The sequence goes on along the minus strand of NC_143576.1, from coordinate 52,116,714 downwards.
AGACTCCTAAGCATCTACCAGCTATTGCAGAAAGCTGAGGTGATCCTTGTTTACAATGCTATGAAGACAGCAGACTTTTTTCCCCCTCTCTTCAGATCCTTTTTCATAACCACAGACAAAGAAAAAATATCATACAATCTTAGAAATGAAGCCAACCTGAAGATTCAGCTTTTTAGAAAAGTATAAAATACAGAGGTGCTAAAACCTGGAACAAACTTCCTGCAAAAATCAAAAATGTCACTTCACTAAATCAATTCAAGAAACTACTAATTGAACACATCACCAGGGATGTCTGATTCAAATTACCTTCCACTCAACTTCTGTATTTTAAAAACACCAACATGGAAATAATGTATAAATGTTAAAGGAAGCAGTTGGCAAATAGTTTGTAAATTTCTGTGGGTATATCTCATCATTTTTTTTTCTCTCCTCATTTAATAGTAAAAAATGTTCACAATGATATTATAAGTAGTGATGCTTTTCGAAATTTTCTGTAAAGAAATGTACAAAACACTCCAATTTATTTATGTCTTTCCTGTTGAACATTACCTGTACAATTTCAGGACTGTACATTTTTCAATTCTATATTTGTATATTCATCATTTTTTTAGGGAACACCCCCTAAAAAGCCATTAGCTTATGTGTTCTCCCTCCCTTTTTGCTGTTATCTCCCAAAAAAGTGTAACATAAAATAGGGATAAATAAATTATTATTTATTATTATTATTATACTCCAACCATTTTATATATACTTGATTAAAACATACAGAAATCAAACATGAGTTTTCGAAAAATAGAGCTTAAGATCGTATAATAGATATTGGTGTAGCAAAACTAGAGATAAGATATTTCTATAGACCCTATATTTCCATAGAAACACCTGTGTTAACAAACAATCTCTTATAATTACATATAACATTGATTCACATAAAACATCAATTCTACCATAATATCAATTCTAGCATAGTAGTATACATAAGTTTTCATATGTTGATCATGTTTGAGATAGGTCATCCACTGTCCAGTTCCACTGATAGTCTTCTGCCTTCCACAGAGAAGAATGGTCCTGAGAATAGTTTGTAAGAGACCGTCACGATTTAAGTTCCTTTATAGTAGAAATTGTCGATGCACTGCAGAAGTTTCAGATCCTAAGTATTGGAGCATTGAACTTATGTTCTGTTTGATAATAGGCACAACACTTCTGATGATTGAAGTCATAGTATTACACTTCATACAAATAGAACTAATTAGAGTTGACCAAAATGATGACACTTACTAGGAGTCCAAGTCGACTCCTGATCTTTCCAAAATAGACGCATTTAGTGATTCATAATTTGCATTAAGTAAACTTTTCCATTCTAGTACTGATTTTTTTTTTTCTCTTTTCACAACCTTGATGATTTGGTTTTATTTCTATACATTTTCTTGCTCTTTTCTGGCTTTATACCTCGTTCTTTCTTTATCTTTGGTATGAGGAAGTAAAGAAACCTTTTCTCTTTATCTCTTTTTTTTCCCATTCTTTTGCTTCAGGAAAAATGTAGGCAAGGATTACCTTCGTCAGGGTAATGATGTTTTAAACAGCACTCTGGATTTTGAGAGGCATGAGCAGAAATAATTCGTCAGCAGTCTCTTTTTCCATCATAGTCGATAGCAACTGTGTGTTTGTTCTGTATTGACCTTTCTACACGAATGCAATATCAATACTCCCCTGGTTTCGTACATGATAGAGTTCTGATTGGTGGGTAAACTTCTATTTGAAAATCATTTGTGGAACTAAAATTCTGATTCATATTGTTTCAAATTCTTATCTGAGATTAAACGGATTTTTTTTTTCAATAACACCAGAAGATCCCTTATCTTGACCCTGAAATCTAGATGTTACCTCTTTTTCCTTAAATCTATTCTTTAGGAAAGTGAGAAAGATGAGGAGTGAACCAGCCATACCCCAGACTACTGCCTATCTCCATTTCTCCAAAAAAGAGAAAATTGGGTGTGATTTTTCTTCCTTAGCCACTGTGGATCCTCTCCCTCTCCCTTGAATTTGAATTTAGACAGGTAATGAGAGAGAGAGAGAGAGAGAGAGAGATGTTATTTGTTATCTGGTTTTTAGGAGCATTAGCAACTAACTCCATATTGCTCCGGGGATATGCGGTGGTCATTCCCTGACCTTTCCGCATCCTCCGTATTTGGTGGTGACGGGCTCGAACTCCGGTCTACATCAAGAAGCGTGTGCTACGCACTGCTGCTCCTGCCCACCTGGCTATGGAGGCGCTGAGAGAGAGAGAGAAAACAAAAAAAAGTAGCTGGGGGGGGGGTCCCGTCATGCCCTAGACCAGTGGTTCCCAACCTGTGCTCCAGGGCTGCTCCAGGAAAATAAAATAGCTAGAAATTGAATGAAATTAAAAAATTATAAACATAAATTAGAGAGAAATTGTCTGAGAAAGCAAAATTAGCTGCCTTTCTAAACTACATGTCTCTGTGAAGCGGGATTTTCTGCCTATATGCGTACCAAAACAAAATACAGAAGTCACTTAAATGCAGAGCCAGACATTCACCAGCAATTATCATCAGTTGAACCTGAAATAAGAACACTGTGCAAAAAAATACAACCACAGGTGTCTCATTAAATAGTTATACGTTATTTTATGTTGTCTTAATTTAGGCTTACTGTAAAATATAATTTTATTGCATGGACATTGTACAATTGTTTAAATATCTCTTTACTTTACACTCCCTTATTATCTATCCCCTCTCCCCCCCCCGTAACACTACTCTTAAATACCATTAACTTGAAAACATTGGGTAAGCCTAAGGGGCTCCTCCATATAGAAATTGATTCTAAAAAGGGCCTCCGCAGGTCAAAAAAAAAAAGGGTTGGGAATCGCTGCCCTAGACTAATTGCGTCCTTCCTCTCTACATTCAACTTTACATCTTTATATATTTAGTGGGAGAAAGTAATAGTATTGGCTCAATAGTTATATTTGAATTAAATTTTGGCACTAAATCCTTGTTTTGTTTTGTTTTTTTCTCAGATTCATTAAAATAATCCGTCCTTTTGCAGGAAATTTATACAGTTAGGATAAATTCTCTTCTCTTTCTTATTTTTCTACCTATACTATTTTGATCACCTGTATTCGTTGAGCCATCCACTAACATAACTGTTGAGAGAACATATCTGACAAAAATCGACAAAACTAATCCATTTCTTCACCTCTATGGTCAGGTTCTTTTACATAGGCATTATCCTGCAATTAATCCTTTGTTTGCCATAACTTCGCTTATCCCTTTTTTCCAATTTATTTTCCCTTATGGTGACCTTCTCTGTGTCGGGTGCCAAGTTAAGTTGGTAAACACAACAAAAAGAAAACCCTCACTCTTGGATGATAAATGAAAGCTTATTTCAATGCATCTATTAGCCTGATAACATAATCATATCCATCGTTGGCCCAATTTCGTTCCGAAGTTGGTTCCTGAGTTCGTTCAGTATCGGGAGCTAGAACCCAATCCACAAATCGATCCAATAGTCCTGGGTTATCTGAGGGTGGTGTTGGTGCTTCTGCTCCCCCTTGTGCACAGGTTTGTACTGGTCGAGGCTGTAGTTCAGCATCTGCGCTATCAGCAGGGATAATCTGTTTTATATCTTCATCGGGAATTTGAACTTCTTTGCAAATAACTGGCTCAGTCGTTGATTGAGGAATTATTGTCACCTCATTGTTTCTAGGAAGCAGTTCAGAGACTTGAGGTTCTTGACTTCTACTGCACAGGTTATATTGGTGCGTAGGCTGAGCACGACCTCTCTCTTTACGTTCCTCTTTTGGGGCTACCTGTTCGTCTTGTTTTACTGCTGATTGTTTTTTCCCAACTCTGGCAAGAGTGCCAGAGGAATGGACACTGGTAAGTTCGTCGGAAACCTGGTTGTCGGTACGATTGCATTAACCCATTCTTCTTCTTCCGACTCTTGATAAACCTCTTTTTGGCTTAGTGTGTTCCACGGATGAATCTGGAGGTGTATCAGCCTCAGGATGCTCGATCCATAGTTCTGGAAATGGTCTACGATCTATAACTTTAGTCAATCTATCTACATGAACCAATTGTTTATCTGTGGGCCTGTAGATATTTTGGATTTGGTAATTTACGGGAGATGTTTCAGCTATCACTCTATAAGGTCCACTACTTTGACGTGCCAACTTGCATGTTTGACCTGGTCTAACTTTCGGTGTATACAGGTATACCACACTGCCCACTCTAATTTTCTTATTTACAGTTTTACTGGAACAATGCTGTTCTTGATTTTTGGTGGCTTCTGGAGACTAGACACCTGTGAGGTGATCTGATTGAGGTGTATAAAGCCTTGAATGGTTTGAGCAAGCTCAATGCTGATAAGATTCTTCCTCTTGCTCAGAATAATCACCTGAGAGGGTATAAATTCAGATTGAGGAAAGACAGATGTAGGATAATGTAGGATAGATGTGCGAAAGTTTGCCTTTAGCCAGCGGGTAGTTAATTGGTGGAACAGACTTCCATCCCTTGTTGTGGAAGTTGATAGCCTAAATAAATTTAAGGCTGAGCTGGATAGGTATTTGGAACGAACGGAGAGGTGAAATGGGAGTGGAGTTTTTTTTTTTTTTTTTTTTTTTGATTGATGCTGCATAAGCTTGCTTTCTTGCATCATATGCATCTACTAATGCTAAAATGCTAATGTTGTTGAACTTTATCATGAGCACCCTGCATCCTTGCTACCATTTGCTCTGAATAATGTTCTAAGGAAGCATAAGTTTGTGGAATTGATGATGTCCAAATGTGTTGAGGTAGGACCACATCCCTTCCGTATAACAAAAAGTTTGGTGTTTCATGGTTAAGCAGCAGAGTGATAAGCTACAACTGCTAGTGGTACACAAATATGCCAGTCTGACTGTGGTATTGACCACATGTAACAGTATTGCTGCCAGTGTCCTATTTAGACATTCTACTTTGGCATTACATTGTGGATTGTAATTGTGCAGTTGTTTGCAGTTTCTTAATTCCAAGATGTTTGTAAACATTTTTCATTAGCTGGCTGCAAAAATCGATACCACGGTCTGTTAATAGTACTTGTGGAATTCCATGTCTTGCAACTACAGAATTAATAAATGCAGTTGCTTCCTCTTCAGCTTTTTGTGTCTTCAAAGGTATCACTTTTGCATACCTTGTGAAACAATCAACATCTACTAGAAGGTATTTATCTCCCTCTAAACTGGTGGGTAATGGTCCAAGGATATCCATGCTCACTCTATACCAAGGTATAGAGTGAGGATCTCAGCAGGAACTCGCATCAGGTTTGCCTTTGCTTTAGGATTAAATCCTCTTCTCTCCAGTGGAGCAATATGGCCTTAGTTGCTAATGCTCCTAAAAACCAAAAAAAAAAAAAAAAAAAATATATATATATATCTTCTCTTCTCTCCAGACATGAAGCACAAGTATCCACATAATTTTTGATGTCACTATACATATTCACCCAGAAGAAATCTTCAAATTTGTTGTAACATTTTGTCAAATGCTAGATGACCACTTTGAGGGAGATCGTGACATGCATTCATAATTTCGGATTTCAGTGCATGTGCCACAACTAATTGTTCTAGAGGACCCTCTCTAGTAGAGTTTGCATCAGGAAGAGCATAATGATATTGTATTTCATCATTCAGATAATATGAATCTGGAATCTTTCACTGAAGATTGAGTATTATCTTCCAGTTGTGTAATTTCATGATTTCTACACGCTCAAGTAGATCTACATCCTTTTAGGAAGGATGTAGGTCTACTTGAGCGTGTACAGAGAAGGGCAAAAAGATTGGTGAGGGGAATGAAGGGATCCTCTTACCAAGAGAGGCTTAAGTTCTGCAAATTGCAGTGGCTGGAGACTAGGCACCTGCACGGTGATCTGATTAAGGTATATAAGGCCTTGAATGGGTTGAGCACGCTGAATTCTGATGGGATCCTTCCACTTGTTCAGATTACGAATCTAAGGGGGCATAAATTCAAATTAAGAAAAGACAGATGTAGAATAGATGTGCGGAAATTTTCCTTTAGCCAGCGGGTGGTTAATTGCTGGAACACACTTCCATCTGTCGTTGTGGAAGTTGATAGGTTGAATAAATTTAAGGAGGAACTGGACAGGCATTTGGAGGGAATGGTGTGATTTTTTTTTTTTTTTTTTTCTTTTGGCTGATGCTGCATAAGCTCATACATTTGCTTTCTTGCATCACATGCCACTACTACTACTACTACTACTACTACTACTACTAATTAAAGAATTTAATTTATTATCTTTCCTCTGTAGCGTTCTCATCAAGTCTTTGGTGTCCTTTTTCGGCATTACTAATGCTTCTAAAGTGATTCCGGTGGATAACAGTGCAACTGTTTTTGTTACATTTCTCGTGCATGGATTAGGCTTAGGTTCCTCCTCTAAAACTGGTCGAAATAAGAAATCTGCATTTGAGTGTAGACGACCCGGACGATATTCTACTGAGAAATTGTAGCCTTGCAGCATCAAATTCCATCGAGTTAATCGAGGCGTTGGTTTCTTTAATTGAAGTAAATACTTCAATGCTGCATTGTCTGATATTATGACAAATTTTCTTGTGTACAAGTAAGCTCTAAACTGTGAGATCGAATACACAACAGCCAAACTCTCTTTTCCAAAAGTGCTGTACGATTTCTCTGCCTGTTTTAGCAGTCTCCTTGTATGCAATTGGTGATTTCTGTTCTAAAATCCCCGCAGTCGCAAATAACCACAATCGTAGACAAATAGAAAGGCTGTGAGAAGTGTGGATATATTAATAATGGTTCTGATATTAATGCTGTTTTTAGTTTCTCAAATGCTGCCTGTGTTGTTTCATTCCAAACAAAAGATGTATCTTTCTTCGTGAGGTTGGTTAATCGTCGAGATATTTCTGCATAGGCCTTAATAAACTTTCTGTAAAATCCAGTCATTCCTAAGAATCTTCTCACTTGCTTGACAGTCTTAGGGGCAAGCAATTTTTGATGGCAGCCACATTCTCAGGATCTGGAAGGACTCCGTCTGAACTGACTCGGTGCCCAAGATAAGTTATCTCTTGCTTCAAAAATTCACACTTGGATGGCTTGAGCTTAAGATCATATTGTCTCAAGCATTGGAAGACAGTCTGTAGCCTCCTGACATGGGTTTTAAGGTCCACGCTTGCGATTATTATATCATCCAGGTAGCAAAAGATGGATTCTTTTCTTAGATCTTGAAGGACAATGGACATGGCCCTCACGAACGTTGCTGGACTATTTGTTTAGCCCGACCGGCAACTTTTTGAACTCACATAATGCGTGCCCGGTTGTAAAAGCTGTTTTTTATCGGTCTGCAGGGTGAACAGGAATCTGCCAGAACCCGGACTGGAGGTCCAAAGTACTATAGTAGCGAGCTTTCCCCAGAATGTCTAGAATCTCAGTTATCTGGGGTATAGGAAAGTTATCTGCGACAGTTTTGGCATTAAGCTTACGGAAATCAATACACATCCTAAATGTGAACCACCTTGTTTCTTCACCATTACAATGGGAGCTGAATATGGTGAGACACTTGGTGAAATTATATCCCCGTCCAATAATTCATTAATCTGATTTTCATCCTCTCGTTGCAAAGCATAGGGTATGTGATAGGCCTTCTGCCTTATCTTGATTCTAATTTTATTGTGTTGCACTACGGTGGAACGACCCAATTGGCAAGGTGATTTGGCAAAAACATCTCTGTACCTATTTAATAGCCCAACCAGTTCTTTGCGTTCATTAACAGTCAAGTGACCCAGATCGAAATCTTCAATTGTCACTGGAGATGACTTTTCAACCCTCTTTCATTCACCTGCAAAATTAATCTCCCATGTATTAATACATTCTCTATTTTCGCTAATGCCATCCCTTCTGTGAGGTGCAAAGGCTCAGATGATGTGTTTGCTAAATCTTTCCGAAATCTTTCTACCGCTTGACAACTTGTCCAGAGAGTTTCTAACTGCTAAGTTGCCTGGCCATACGGTTTGAAGATCAATGCTGGTAAGACAAAGGCCCTGAAAACAGATGGGTTGCAAGCCACCATCTATCTCGAAGGCATCCAGATCGAGCAAGTGCAGGACTTTAAATACCTTGGGTCGCTGGTCCAGGAGAAGAAAGTTGCATCCACCATGGAAATCCACAGCAGAATTGGACAGGCGGCCACTGCGTTCGCCTCGCTCAAATGGTGTCTGTGGAAGAGGACCAACATTTCCACAAAGACTAAAATCCGACTCTTCCGGCCTTTGATCCTGCCCATTCTTCTTTACGGATCGGAAACATGGATTTGTCTCGAGTTAGATTTGAACAAACTTGAGGTATTCCAAATGCGATGCCTGCGGCAGATCTTGGGCATCTCTCTTCGCGACCGCATCACTAATGATACCATCCGCGCCAGATGCCAACAGCAACCAACCATTGCCGACCAAATCCAGAAGCGAAGGCTTAGATGGTTTGGCCACTTATGTAGAATGGGCACGAACAGAATACCATCCACACTCCTTTGGAGACAACGACCCACCCAATGGACCGCGCCTAGGAAAACGTGGGCCAAGCAAGTGGAAAATGACTTGAAGAGCCGACGTCTCGACCTTAACCAGGCCAGGACTGACGCCATGGATCGTAAGGTATGGAAGAACATCACAGAGCAAGTCCGAAACCCTGCGGCACCTACAGCAGCATACTGGTTGCGTGGCCAACCACCTCCCCCAGCTGCCAGCTAAGAACCAAAGAAGAAGAAGAAGTTGTTACTACCTAAGTCATAATTGGGTTCGACTAGAACAAATTGTCCTGGATGGAATGTGTTCACACACTGAATAGTTAAAACTGTCTCTGTGCTAGGTGGGATAATGTGTTTCAAGGTTAGTTTTCCCACACATGCTTTTTGGTCACCCATGATTCGTTCTCACACTCCTATCTCTCTCTCTCTCTCTCTCTCTCTCTCTCTCTCTCTCTCTCTCTCTCTCTCTTAGACAAATCCCATGTGGTACTGATTTTAAAATTCTCTTCCCTGAATCTAGTATGAACGAAAATTTCCGTAAAACATCTGATCCTAATATCAATTTGTAATGAGGACTCAATCTGTCTAAGGCCACAAAGGCATCAATGGTGAATGACTTCCCATCTAAGGTTAACTTTACAGCGATTTTTGAGCCTAAAGGTACAAAATTTCCAGCAATCCCACATACTGTAACATCAGGAGGCCTCTGTTTTAAATAATTATTATGTTTAATTTTATCAAAAATATCTGCACCAAGCAGAGTGATGGATGCCCCACTATCAACCAAAAACCTTGATTTAATCCCCTGAATAAATCCTTCTACCAGTTGTAAGTCTGTGTCATTACTGTGATGAACACCCCTGCTCTGCTCTATTTCCCTGAACATTCTGTGTTGAAAATTTTCTTTGTCAGCTTGGCCTATCCCTAAACTGCCAACGTGAAGAGATCCCCATGTGATTTATATGTCTATGATTCATCCGCCTAGATTGTCTGCATTTTGAATTGTTATTGTATAATGTTTCTCTAGGTTTGTGTTAAAAGAATTTTAATGTGTGTTAATTGGACAGTAATTATTGAGCCTGCTAGGAAAGGACTCCCTAACTTTTGGAGAGGTAGTATACATGTTTCTGGCTATCGTTCTCCGCCGATAAAAATGTTCTTGCGATGGCATGGAAAAACTTGGTCTGTCAGTAAAATAATTTCTCCTCTCTCTGCTTTGAGATGCTTGAAACAAGGTTCTCCCCTGATCGCTCGCGTGTGTGTTGTTCATAAATAGCTTTCCCCTCGGAGTCATAAACAGGAACAGAGACTCTCCCTGTTCATTAGATGGGTGGTGTGAATTATTTAAATTTTTAATCTGTTCTAACTGAAAATTAATTTCCTTGGCAAATTTTTGAAATTCTTCATTAAGAGTAAACAGTTGTCTTTCTAGACTATTTATATGGACCTTTTGGGTAGTTTGCATTAATTTTTCATTCACCTCTTCGCGAGAGGCTACTTCCACTGCAGCCTGGAAGTTATCTGGATTCTGGCTCAGAACTAACCGCTTCAGCTTCACATTTAATCCGTTTAAAAATTGTGTTAAAGAGTTTGATCTCTTAGTGTTAATAGTTCTGGTGTGTCATTTTCTGTCTGAAAAGCCATCCTACACAAGTTCTTTAATCGCAAAGCAAACTGAATAACTGTTTCATCTGAATTTTGTTTAGTTGTGCTGAAGTGCTGTAATTCTGTTATAAGTGGGTCAGAGCATTTAAAACACTCAACCAAAGCTGCCTTGAAACACTCATAATGTTTTTCTGCCCGTAATTCGAGCAAATGTGAGTAGAATTCTGAAGCTGCCCCCTTCAATTTAGATTTAATTACAATTAATTTCTCACAATCTGACCAATTTGCAACTTGAGCTACTTCTTCCACTGATTCAAAGAACTGGGAAATCGGAATTTCTTCTTCCTAACTGCAAAACGTTGATATCAAATTGATATAACCCGCGAGTGGAGCTGGATTGGCCCTTACATCTTTGGGAGGTGGCTCTGGTTGTTTTGGGAATAATGTTTCTGAAATAGCTAAACTCGCCCCATCTAAATTCTGTCCTTCCATTATTTATATAGTGCTAATTATTATTATTATTATTATTATCATTATCATTATTATCATCAGCCATATGGCGCAAGGAAGCCTGAGGCTTATGCTGCACCAAGCAAAAAAAAATTCTGAATTACCCTGAGAGAGAGAGAGAGAGAGAGAGAAGGAAATCACCAAGAAAGAGAAGAATGATGATATCCAGCTCAGGACCCTGGGTGTGCCAAGCCCATACTCACCAGTGTGAGCCCCTGGGGGTAATTTTCCAAATGCTACATTATAAATGTACACTATAGTTACCCCACGTTAAATGAACTGCTTATATATTCTGCTTCACAAATAAGTATTTCAAAACACAATAATAACCATATGACACAACAGACATACCTTTTGAAGTGTTCAGCATATATACCAACATACTAACAATACTTATATAAAAATAGTCATGCTAGCGACAAGTAGCAACCTTAATTTCCTTTCGTCTATCTTTTTTTTTTCCAATAGAGGCTCAAACTGTGCTGATTAGATACTGCGGAAATTGCCACTTCTTGCTTCGCATATCCCAACAATGATAATGAGAACAGTACAAATATTTCACTGTTATCCACATACTAAAGTATCAAAATGATATGTTGTTGTTCTATTATTTGGTTTTTAGGAACATTAGCAACAACTAAGGCCATATTGCTCCGGGGATATGTGGTGGTCATTCCCTGACCTTTCCGCATCCTCCGTATTTGATGGTCACGCTCGAACCTAGGTCTAATCAAGAAGCGTGTACTATGCACTGCTGCTCCTGCCCACCTGGCTACTGAGGTACCCAAAATGATATAACATTCTTCTCTCTGCCAACCTCTAAAACACCAGCATCCATATACCATTTTGTTCACAAACTTGTTTTATCATAATCATGAAAATCATATTGTTAACAGGGGTTTAGTACTTTAAATCCTTGTTTTATTTCCCCGAAAATTCTCTACTGGTCGCAACTATGATTACAACTACTCTAGATTATCCTGGACACGGAAACCATTTTGTTCACTCCCCCTTTCTCTTTCTTCGGGGTACACCTACAATGTCTATCCTGCTTCACTTTTGCAATCAGTTAGGACAATAATCTGAGCCCTCGGAAATCAGGGGTTTTAGGGGTCCTGGATTTCTGTGGCAACAGATCACATTGTGTTTTTAATGGAAAGATCGCCTAGCATCTTTCCATCCTGCAGAATCCATTTTCTTTATTTGTTTACCCTGGCATGGTTTAAGATGTTAACAGAGAGAATGCGACATGTATGACACTTAACAACATTTATTATCAACAAAAAAAAGGCCACGTATACAATCTACTTTCACACAATAATGGTACAATGAGTAAAGTGTGCATCAATTCTAAGTGCAACGATATGCTAACATAAGACATAGTTAGAGTTGCGAAATTCAATCGTCTCGCGATTATTGTACATTTCATCTTTCTAAACAAATCTTATTCCTTACTTCTAACATCCTATAAACCAGTGGTCTCAAACTGGCGGGCCGCATCCAGCCTCCAAAGCAATTTTACAGGGCCTGCGAATACATTTCAATTATGTATTTGTTGTAATCATCATCATCAGCCATTTTCAATCCACTGCAGGATGAAGGCCTCTCCAGCAACTTTCCAGTTCCTCTTCTGTTTTGAGCACTGGCCATCCATTTACTACCCGTATTTGTTGTAAATACAGTGCTTATAGTTTTAGAGACATAGAGATATGGACTGAGCTTATATGCATGACTGCCATTGAAGGAAAAAGAGATAGAATGAATAGGTTTGGGCTTTGTCACTGTATGCTTGTAAACAGTTTTTTTCACAGTTGAAAATTAATAAGTCTAAGAAAAGAACCCAATTGACCGATGAACATCTACAATCCGTGATGAAGATAGTTTCTAGTAATTTTTCTCCAAGGCTACAAACTTTATCAGAATCGAAACGCCATCAAGTGTCAAGTTGTAATAAGAAATAAAGAAGTTTATAATTATTTACATACAAACATATGTATTCTTTCTGTATGTGTCAAAAAATTTAATAAATAAAAGAAAGAGAATAGGTTGCCATTATTTATTCTCAAGTTTTGTCCCACTTGGAAAGTTTTCATAATTTGTTTATTTTTAGTTTAAGTTAAAAGTAAGTTATTTAGTGGTTAATTCAGCATATTAGAATTATTTGAAATAAATGTCAGTCTGAAAATTTTTGTTATTTAGCTGTCAATACATTTGAATTACAAAGCGTAACCAACAGAAATTTCTTGCAGGTACCTTTAGATTTCAGATAGAAAATAAATATAAATTTGAATTTTTTCCTTTGCGTTATTATTATTACTGTTTATGTATGTTTTGATAAATATTTAGTAAGTGATTGGGCATCTAAAGAAAATAGAAAAGAAAATTTAACTGAAAGAAAGAGTCTCATAATTTTAGCCAGGAAGAGAAGGAGAAAATTGTAAGTTTGAGAAATAAAAAGTAAGTAGAGAGAAAAACATTGTAGAAAATACAATTGAACATTATTAAAATAAATTTTCAATTAAACCATGTTCGAGGCAAATTGAATTTTAAAAGTAAAATTTCCAAACATATTATAAACTTACACACCACACACACACACGCGCGCGCGCGTCACGCCAGGATATAAAGGGGTGGTATACATACATTAGGGGTAAGTACGGTGCAATATATATATATATATATATATTCACTCTCATTTTGTTAAAAAAAAAATCAGCCCGTCAGATGCTTTGAGATCATGCATTCGGCCCGCATGCAATTTGAGTTTGAGTTTTACACTGCTATAAACAATACTAGAATGTAAACTATGATAATCATTATTGGCTTAATTCTAGTTTCCACATATAAAGAGAATAAGAAGGGAAGCACTGAGTTTAAAGTAAATCTGGCTGTTTCACACATGTTCATTTATACATAAGGATGGTTTGCTTACCAGGTTAAGTTGGTTTGTCGTGGAGTCTGTTACAAGGCTTCCTTCTATAGTAGAGTGGACTGTGGTCTTCTTTGGCTATCACAATTCTATCTCTTCAACCAGACTGGATGGTACAGGCCACTACAGGCAGTGATGGCGACCAGCATCATTGACCGCAGGGATCCACTATACAATGGCGAACCTACAGCAACTAAGGCAATGATCTTTCAGCATCCATAGGAACAGTGTTGACCAGAACCGGCAGAGCCTTCGGCGGTGGCGATAGAGACACCCCTTTGGTCCCATTTTCGGCCCTTTTATATTTTGTGCTCTCCTTTGTCTTCAAGAGGAAAACTTTCTCATTGGCCACTGGAAGTCACGAGTTTCCTGTCCAAGATGGTCCAGGGATGTTTCGTGCCCCCACATAAGTCCCCTCGTCTCTGGGTGTTTTACTTGGCGACATGGTGTTGGGGATATTAATAAAATACCCGCCTACTCTTTTCTCACGCTAGCTTCCATTCTTCCCAACCTCCCACGATTTCGATTCTGTTACCCCGGCCATAAAATCTCCTACGTGTTGTGAGAAGTTAGGCTCCTGCATTCCTTTCCCTATACACATTAATTAATTCATTTTTTTATCTTGTAGGGACTAGGGAGACTTTGCCTTACTCCTGGTGCCTCCGTAGCCAGGTGGGCAGGAGTAGCAGTGCGTAGCACACACCGCAACCACCAAATACGGAGGTTGCAGAAAGATCAGGAAATGACCACCGCATATCCCTGGAGCAATATGGGCTTAGTTGCTAATGCTCCTAAAAATCAAATAACAACAACAACAACATCAGCCTTACTCCTTATGAGATATGGAGAGAAATTTGTATAACCTAGTTAGAGCGAGAGGTTTTCACATTCCCTGGGATACAAACTTTGTCTAGCAACAATGGAAATATTCTCTCAATTCTTTCAACCGGCAATAGGTACCCACAGTTACACAATTCAGGCTTGATGTTGCTTCATTACAGTATTGATAACTGAGTATTATCTTGGAAACTACTAGGCTTTATATAAGAAATATTGTTCAACGTTTAGGCGTAAATGGATGTCAGATGAACTAATGAGACATATGGCAGAGAAGAAAACTGCATGGGATACGTATAAATTAATGGGTGATATGGAAGCCTATGATAGATATAAGCTGGGCTGTAACCAAGTCACAAAGGAAGATTAGGCAGGCAAAGGCAGATTATGAGAAATCTTTGGCAAAGAATGTAAAGAAAAACAACGAAGAGATCTTTACCTATGTAAACTCTAGAAGGAAGGGGATGAATCAGATTGGTCCACTGGATATTGATGGTTCAACTGTTGATGATCTTGCTCAGGTGGTTAACAAACTAAATGAGTATTTTGCATCTACATTCACCCATGAGGAGTTATTCAGGGAAGGGAATGCCAGAGGTGAGTTAAACTCTGGCAGTGAGCTAGATGATTTTGTAATAACTGAGAGAAAAGTGGAGAAGAAATTGTTGAAGATAAACATAAAAAAGGCACCGGGGGGGGGGGGGATCTATCCAGTTATATTAAAGGAGGCAGCAGAGGAATTAAGCAAACCCTTAGCCATAATTATGAGAGCTCCTTTGGACTCAGGGGAGATACCCACGAACTGTAGATGTACAAATGTGACCCCAATTCACTAAGGAGGATCAAAGAGCAACACAAGTAATTATAGACCTGTTAGTTTAACTTCTGTTCCAGGAAAATTAATGGAGGCACTGGTTAAAGAAGCACTGCAGGATCATCTAGACAAGACTTCAGTTATAGCTTGGACACAGCATGGTTTTGTTAAGGGAAAGTCTTGCCTGACCAATTTGATTAGGTACTATGATGTTGTGACAAAGGAACTGGATGCAGGGAATTATTTTGATATCATTTATTTGGATCTTATAAAGGCTTTTGATACTGTTGTGCATGGAAGACTGCTAAACAAATTGGAGCAGTGTGGCATTGGAGGCAAATTGCTGCTATGGATAAAGCGATGGTTGAGTGGGAGAAGACAGATAGTGGTAATCAGTGGACACTGCTCACCGTGGACTAATGCTATTAGTGGAGTCCATCAGGGTTCAGTGTCGGGTCCATTGTTGTTCTGTTTTTATAAATGATATTGATGATGGTATATCAAGTTAATGTCCAAGTTTGCAGCAATACGAAGGTTGGCAGGGTTGTTAAGGGCGCTAATGACAGTAAGCTGCTGCTACTGCAACAGGATCTATCAAAGTTGAGCAGATGGGGTGAGGGGCGGCAAATGAAGTTTAACATTGACAAATGTAAAGTACTACATATGGGAAGCAGTAACTCCATAGTGACTGGGGTTACTCTGTGGTACTACAATGACAGTGGTAGAGAACGAAAAGGACCTGGGGTAATTGTGCAGGCGGATATGAAGTTTTCAGAGCAGTGCAGATGGTCTGCAAGAGTAGCTCGTAGTGTCTTTTCAGTGACATACAGGTGATTTCAGTGATTATATTATACCTGATATAATATAAGGCAATGAAGTAAGGAGGTGATTATCCCCTTGTATAAGGCAATGGTCACGCCACACCTTGAGTACTGTATACAGGTCTGGAGGCCTCATTTTAAGAAGGATGTAGAGCTGTTGGAACGAGTACAGAGAAAGGCAACAAGATTAGTGAATGGAAGAAAGGGTTGCTCTTACGAAGAAGGCTTAAGTTTTACAAAATTACAGTGTCTGGAGACTAGGCACCTGCGAGGTGATCTGTTTGAGGTGTATAACGCCTTGAATGGCCATGGATGTCAGGACCTGTGATATCAATATGAGGTACATCTGTAGATTGTGATGCACTTATCATTGTGCAATTCGTTAGAACTAGGGTTTAAACTAGAACTAGAGTTTAGGTCAGGTTTTTCTTTTGAAACATTTGAAGTCTTCTCTTTTTTGGAGTCCTTTTCCGTCTTTTCTGTGTTTTCTTTTTTCAAATACTTAGTCCTAGATCCTTTTAGGCTACTAATAAATTCTTCCTTAGCATTTCTCTTTCTTTCTTTTTCAACCCCGCCAACATATTTTCTTCCGAAGTCTTTATCTCTGCTCGTTTTTTTTCTAATTTAGATTTTAATTTAAATTTTCAAAATAAAAAACTGTATAATCCTGTACCCCGAATTTAGGAAGTTAAAATTAAGAAAAAAAAGATAGGGTACTCGATAAATGATACCCGCGTAAGCCGCGCACCCCAAATTTTTGACCAAGATTTATGAAAAAAGGTGTGCGGCTTATGCAAGTAAATACGGTACTTTTTATTTTAGACAAAACCGAGGAAAACTGTTAGTTAAATATTACTTACCAAGAGAGATTATAGGTTGTACAACTCAAAACAGGAAAGAAAAAGGCTTGCCAGAACTCTAACATCACGTCGCACACTACCCTTGGAACACATCTGCTGTCGGCGTTGTACTGAAAACGACTGAGGAATCTGTGGAAACAAACAAAAATGACGCTAATTCTAATAAGGCAATAAGGATCCAGCTGTTAAAATCTCGACTGTGAAGTGCATATGCTTAATTGGCTCATGAAAATACGTTCCCTCCTCAGTGCGGTTTGACCAATGATTCAAGTGAAAGTGTAGCACGTAAACATGCGCCGGAGGACCTAGAAAATAGTTATCAAACTCCTTATAACCTGCTTATTGTTTTGACTAAACTTTACATCCTGTAGTAGGATGAGTTATACAATTTTTTAGTGTTAGAAGGAGACATAGAATAAAAAACAATGTCGCGTTCAGCGCAAGGATGAAATCCAATGTTAAATTCGTGACTTACTGTAAAATACAATTTTTTTGAATCAGGGTTTAATGTAAATAATAAAATTTAGGCTAATATTTTAATTTTTAATTTATTATAAAAAAAAAGAAAAACTAACTCCCATTTATCAAAGGGTCTATAATCAAGTCACAAAGAAGGTTAGGCAAGCGAAGGCAGATTACGAGAAATCTTTCTCAAATGATTCAAAGAAAAACAAGAGTTCTTTACTTATGTAAACTCAAGGAAAGCGATAAATCAGATTGGTCAGCTTGATATTGATGGTTA
Organism: Mastigoproctus giganteus; assembly: GCF_048544385.1. NCBI lineage: Eukaryota > Metazoa > Arthropoda > Arachnida > Uropygi > Thelyphonidae > Mastigoproctus > Mastigoproctus giganteus. The sequence continues at coordinate 52,099,052 of NC_143576.1, read as the reverse complement.
AACTGCTAGTGATCCTGCTCAGATAGCCAACATGCTGAATTATTATTTTGCATTCACATTCACACATGAGGAATTATGTAGGGAAGCGGAGGGTAGAAGCCTATTAAACTCTAACAGAGAACTAAATTATTTCACAATAACTAAGAGCAAAGTGGAGGAGAAATTGTTGAAATTAAACATAAGAAACTCATCCATGGTAGATGGATCTATCCAATTATATTAAAAGGAGGCAGAAAAGGAAGTAAGCAAACCCTTAGTCATATTTATGCGAGCATCCTTGGACTCAGGAGAGTTCCCCACACACACTGGAAATGTGCAGATGTATCCCCAATTCACAAATGGGGATCAAAGTGTGACATGAGTAATTACAGACCTGTTAGAGTAACTTCTGTTCCAGGGAAAATAAGGGAGACACTGTTTAAAGAAGAATTGCAGGATCATCTGGAGAAGATTGGAGTAATTATTCAGTCACAGCATGGGTTTGTTAAGGGGAACTCTTGTCTGACCAATTGATTGGATACTACGATGTGGTCACAAAGGAACTGGATGCAAAAAATAATTTTGATATCATATACTTGGATTTCATGAAAGCATTTGATTCTGTTGCACATGGAAGACTACTGCACAAATTGGATCATTATGGCATTAAGAACAAGTTACTATAATAGATAAAAGGATGGTTGCGTGGGAGAAGACAGAGTGGAAATCAATGGACTATTGTTATTAGTGGAGTCCCCCGGGGTTCTGTGTTAGGCCCATTGTTGTTTTTTATATTTATCAGTGATATTCATGAAGGTATATCAGGCTTAATGTCAAAATTTGCAGATGATACAAAGGTTGGCAGGGTTGTTAATGACAGTATGCTACTGCTACACGATTTAGAAATGTTACGCAGATGTGCTGAGAAGTGGAAACTGAAGTTTGACCTTTACAAATGCAAAGTACTGCAAATGGGTAGTAACATCAGAGAAATTGTACCAACTGTGTGGCTCTACAACCAGGTAGTGGAGAATGAAAAAGACCTGGGGGTAATTATGCAGTCAGAATATCAGGCTGCCAGAGCAGGTCATGGGGCTTGTCAGTGATATACAGAAATTTTGCTCCCAGGGATAAGAAGGTGATTATCTCTTTGTATAAGGCAATGGTCAGGCCACACCTTGAGTACTGCTTACAGGTCTTGAGGCCTTGTTTTAGGAAGGATGTAGAGTTGCTAAGAGTGAGTATAGAGAAGGGCAACAAGATTGATAAGGGAACAATGGGGTACTTTTATGAAGAAAGGCTTAATTTCTGCAGATTGCTGCGTCTAAAGATGAGGCCTGAAATGGGTGAGCTGGCACAATGCTGATGGGATTCTTCCTCTTGCTCAGATTATGAACCTGAGGGAACATAAATTCAAATTAAGGAAAGACAGTTGTAGAATAAATGTGCATAAATTTGCCTTTAGCCTGTAGGTAGTTTATTGCTGGAACAAAACTTCAATCTGTTGTGGAAGTGGATAGCTTAAATAAATTCAAGGAAGAACTGACAAACTTTTGGACCGAATGGATGGGTGAATGTGGGAAATGTTGATTTTTTTTTTTTTTTGGCTGATGCTGTATAAGCTTGCTTTCTTCCATTTTATGCCTGTGTTAATATGCTATGTGTTAATCTCCTGCATACTTATATATAATAAAAGTATGCAGGAGAAAACCAGCACTCTAGAGAAGCATAGTAATTATACTGTTTTTTTTTTGTGTTTGACCATTTAGTTTTTCCTCCATAATATTGGGTGAGAGGGGGTACTAGATACTTTTGAGAGAAAAGTGTATTTTTATATTGCAGTCTTTATATTCTAATGTTAATATGATGGTTAATAAACAGAATAATTTCAACGTTTTATCTGGTGTTTGATTGCATGCTTAAAGCTTTTGTTAAATGGTAAACAACTTTCAGATACCAGCAGATTTACTAGTTAACTTGTCATCTCCGTGTGTGTATTTTTTCAGATGAAATAAGTGTAAAAGCATCATGTGTAATAGACATGGTATCTATTTTATATCAACATCTCGACATGTTGCCAGACTGTTTAACTGTTTGTCTGAATTTTTTAAACTCGAGCCTCTTCGAAACTAAAAGGAATGTACAGCCTCTCTATGGATCGATTCCTGTTCAGGCAAGTGTGATTGTTTTTTTTTTTACTTGCTTTTTTCTAAATCTGTAAGTTATTAAAATAGAATGATGTGTGTGTAGGAAAATCATTACACAAATAAAATTTATCCTCTGTTGAAAGGATTTTATTATACTAAGTTTATTGTCATATAATCCCAACAGCAATATACAGTTATTTCTCAATTTCCTTGATTAGATCACCACATAAATATTTTTTTAAAAAATGCATAAATTAAGAACTAATTTCTCATAAGGAATAATGGAGAGGAGCAGGAAGGTTATATTCAACTTTCCTATTCCTCTCCATGCAATCAGCATACAGGGTTTAACTCCCAAATGATGATCAGTTTATTCATATAAATACGAGGCTACTATTTCATGTTTCACTTTTCATTATTATTTTTTCTTGGGGTTGGCTACAGGACTAACAAGAGTTTTTGCAGATTTATTGGATGTCTGTTTTCTACAGCAGCATGTTAGAGAGACAATAAAAGGAAGAATGCATGCAGATTACCAGCAGTGATTCTTCATACATTAAGAATCTTCAGATAAAGGACCCTTTGGGCAGCAGTGTTTATTGTGTGCTGATCCAGGATTTACTTAAAGATGTAATTACTGTCAAGGGGGGTGATCACAGTGTGCAGATGTAGTATTTTCTTTAAAGATGTAACTACTGTCAAGGTTAAAGAGAAGTGCTTTTTTTTCAATGGTCCCAGACAGTTTTTAAATTCTATACAGTAGAACCATTTGATGCAAACAGTAAATTCTAAATCGAAGCATTCAGGGTAGTAATCATAGAGGTTATTAGGCTTTTAATACCAAACTAAGAAAAATACTTTTTGACACTTAGACCTAAATGGTGGTCAGATGAAAAGGCTTCAGGTAAATGCATGGGACAGGAAATGTAAAAAAATGCATAGGAAATGCATGGGATGCATATAAATTATCAGGTGATACAGAAGGGTAGATATAAATCAATCAAACCAAAAAGCAATCAAGTCACAAACAAAATTATGTAAGCTTAGGCAGATTGTGAGAAATCGTTGGCAAAGTATGCAAAGAAAAAAGGAACAGACTTCTTTACTCATGTAAAATATTATCCAGTTTTCTGGAAAACTAAATAGATAACTAAATAGATTTGCATCTCTATTTACATGTGAGGAATTCTTTAGAGAAGAAGGGGATACCAGAAGTTTATCAAGCTCTAACAGGGAACTGTTAAATGAATTTTTGATAACTGAGAGGAAAGTGGAAGAGAAATTGTTGAAGCTAAACTTAAAAAACATTACCCTAGGATAGATGGAATTTATCCAATTATATTAAGGAAGGCAGCAAAGGAGCTAAGCAAATCCTTAGGTATAATTATGAGAGCATTCATTCACTGGAGGTTCCTATAGACTGGAGATGTGCAAATGTATACCCAATTCACAAAGGGAGATCAAAATGTGACATGAGTAATAATAGACTTGTTACCTTAACTTCTGTTCCATGGAAAATAATGGTGTCACTGATTAATAATAATACAGGACCATATACACAGGAATACAATTATATTGCAGTCACAGCAGGGATTTGTTAAGGGGCAATTTTGTCTGACCAATCTGATTGGATGCTATAATGCTATAAACGATGGATGCAGAAAATAATTTTGATGTCATATACTTGGATTTCAGGAAAGCATTTGATACTATTGTAAATAAAATACTTCTATATAATATCAGTGTAAATACACCATAGTTTACCCATAAATAAATTGGTAGTGGCATCTTTTGATTATATCTCATATTGTGGCTACCTTCACAACAAGATACCAGGTATTGCACTACTTCGAATAAATAATGCTATCCTATTAGAGGAGACTGCTTTTATTTATTCTCAGTGGGCCCCACGACCCAGACACTTTTCGGAGCTTGTTGGCTCACTCATCAGTGGGCAGGCAGGTACCCTGACAATGAATACATGCCATCACGGTTGCGAAGTTAATTCCACAATATGAGAGATGTTAAATGGTGAAGATAATGATAATATTTTGAAGACTAAATACACAAGGCATAATATGTTATGGGTTGAAATTAACTATATAATATCGGTGTAAATACACCATAGTTTACCCATAAATTTAACTAGATAAGTAGTCTTGACTATGGTGAATTTAGGAAATCCTTATGTACCGTAATTTGAAGACTTAATTTTAAAATAGCAAAAAGCTTAATTTACAGTACTCACCTCATATGATCTGTTTTGGTATGATGAAAATTAAAAAAGAAGCATGGTTGTGTGAATTAGAAACTTAAATAATATGAATGGAACATGGCTGTTGTGTGGTTGTAATTATGATTACAATTTAAAAGAATCAAGATACTTGCTCAAAAAAAGGGAAATGCACATCCCGTTTCTTGGTTGTCATATATAAGACCTGTGTGTTAACACTGATAAGGTAAGTAGTTGATGAAAAAAGCTAATAGTTGTAAACGGACGACTTTCGAACTTTTTGTCTTCAGTTAGCATTGTGTGGTAGAGAATGCAAAGTATTTAAAGGAAGTTTATTTTCTGTGATACTGTTCAGTACATGCCAAAATTTCACATGTATTAAATTCCAAATAGGGGACAGGTTTATGCGGAGTTTAGTGTTTAACACATTTAAAGAAGGGTATCGCCGAAACCATTCAATAACAAGAGCTTTGTGTTGAAGTATTTTGTAATTGGAATTCAATTCAATAACTGTAATTGCCGAATCAATTAACGGATCATGATTACAGGAATGGACATGTTGTGTGAGTTCTGTATGTGTTTGGTTGGTTTTGAAACTGTTGAAATGATAATACGCACGTGTATTAGATGTCTTGAAAGTGCCGAATTTTGCTGTAGTACTTCCTATGTAACTTGCTGTACAGTCGGATGGCATCTTATCAAATATCATACAACAAACTGATCATACATCATAGAACAAACTGAATGTTATTAAAGTCTCACGTCAAATACTGGTGTGTCTCTTTATATGTGTTGAATTTAGAACCCAGTTTGTTGTATGATGAAAACGTCAGTGTTATATCTGTGTTCATAAAAACTTGATAGAGTCGTTTAGCGTAATGATTATAAAAGGGAAGGACAACGTGAATTCCTAGTTTCTTATCACAGTTTAAATTATTTGGGTTGTTAATTCTATATTCAGCTTTGGAGATGGCGTCTCTAATTAATTGTGGTGGACATTTCCTGTCTATGAATCTCTCTGTGAAATATTGTAACTCAATGGATAAATCTTCATGTATGGAACTGTATTTAATGGCATTATAAATCGTTCCTTTGATGTTCAATAGATGGTGTGAATAAAAATGTAAATATTTACCTGTAAGTGTACTTTTCCTATAGATTTTAGTGGCTAACCTTGTTCCTGTTTTTTATATGGTATGGTTAAGAAAGTTGATTTTATTCTTTGTTTCCACTTCGAGGGTGTATTTAAGCCTCTCATGCATGGTATTGAATGTACTAAGAAGTGTATCAATGGTTGACTTGTTGCCAATCAGTAATATGTCATCAGCGTATCTCATGTTTAACTTCATATTTAAGGAAAATGGTTGCAGTACTTTTTGCTCAATCGAGGTTAGATAGATCTTGGACAAAGGGGCTGGGATTCCTAGGCCCATGGGGAGGCTATATATCTGTTCATAAATATTGTTTTGAAAACGAAAATGTTTCGCATTTAATAGAAGTGATGTAAGTTCTATTATACTATTTACATTCAAGTTTGTACACTTGATTAAGGTGTCATCATGTATCATAAATTATGGAACCACTAAACTCCACAAACAAAGTTACCCATTAAGACTGATCATTTCTTTTAAAAATTCTACCTTTGCCAGTCTCTCTACATTCCTTGTTAAAATTATATCACCTCTCATGAGATTTTCTCAATTTAGAGTATATAACACTAAACAGGCCACGAACGCATAACTTCTGTCTCCATTTCAGATAATGATATTTTAGTGTCATTTGATGTTGTCTCCTTATACACAAATGTAATATTGAGTCTGCCTTACAAGCCTTGAAACAGTTACTCATAACTGATGACACCTTAATCAAGCATACAAACTTGAATGTAAATAGTATCATAGAACTTACATCGCTTCAATTAAATGAGAAACATTTTCGTTTTCAAAACAAGATTTATGAACAGATATACGGCCTCCCCATGGGCCTAGGAATCCCGGCCCCTTTGTCCAAGATCTATCTAGCCTCAATTGAGCAAAAAGTACTCCAACCGTTTCCCTCAAACATCAAGTTATACATGAGATACGATGATGTTCAATAGATGGCGTGAATAAAAATGTAAATATTTACCTGTATATGTACTTTTCCTATAGATTTTACTGATAGGTTTGTTTGATTTGATTATATCTCATATTGTGGCTACCTTCACAATGAAATAGCAGGTATTGCACTACTTCGAATAAATAATGCTTCTCTAGTAGAGGAGACTACTGTTATTTATTCTCATTGGGCACCACCACCACCACCACCCAGATGCATTTCGGAGCTTGTTGGCTCACTCATCGGTGGTATCTCTCATATTGTGGAATTGACTTCGCAACCGTGATGGCATGCCTGCATTATCAGGGTACCTGCTCACCCACCAATTGCATTGTGTGCCTTTACTAATGCTAACTCTACAAATTATAAATAGTTTAGGTACTCTCTGTTCACATTGACTCCTTTCTGCGACCAGTCTAATCTTCTGAAGGCTTCCTCAAGGGCAACAGTAAACAACTTTGGAGATATTATGTCTCCTTGTCGAACTCCCTTCTTAATTTTAAATTTGCTATTTTCTTTGTCTAGTCTAATAAAGGAGGTAGCATTCTCATATATTTTCTTCAAAATCATAATATATGGGGTATATATGTGTATCTATGCCTTGTCTTTCCAGTCCCCAAAACATTGCCTAATGTTTTATGGAGCCAGATGCCTTTTCATAATCCACAAATGGCAGGCATAATGGTGGTTTATATATTAATTTTCTTTCTCTATTAGCTGTGATATTATGTGAAGATGATCCATAGTTGAGAATCCTGTCCTAAAGCCAGCTTGCTCTTTCGGTTGATTCTCATCAAGTATTCTTTCTAATCTGTTAGTGATGATCCTTGCGAACAACTAGTAGTATGGGACAACAAGCTAAAAAGGTAAACTGCAGCCATTATCAACCAACTGCAGGATGGAAGCCTCCTGCACAATTCATGCTGAGGGAAATGAACCATAATCTGCCATGCTGGTCCAGTGCAGGTTGGCAGATCGACCGTACTTAGCAGTCAGGGGGTTGAAGCCCAGTGTACTCAAAGAGCGTGTGCTATTGCACTTCTGCTCCTGACCACTCAGCTATGGAGGCCAAGCTAACTGCTATACTACAAGCTAATTGCTGTATAATTTCCAATTTCTGATTTATCTTCTTATGCAGCAAAATTATGATTGCATTATTCCATGCCTTGGGGGTCACACCCTTCCTAATGTATTTTATTAAGAGTCTTGTCAGCTTCTGGGTCATGTTTCTTCTTCCCAGTTTTAATAACTCTACAGTATCAGAAATGAAGAATCAAAAGGCCTGGGGCTTTTTGATTTTTCATTTTCTTTAATGCATGTTCTATCTCATCAGGAAGAATATCAGATGTCGTATGTGTTGCAAATTTGTGATCCATCTTCCCCACTGCTGGCATCATTCTCTTGCTCCTTTATAGTAGTCCTGCTTTTTCAATTATGCCTTCTCTGCTATTTATATGTACACCATCACTATTCTTCAGATTCGGTATCTTTTGTCTTTCTGTATTACTGCTCATGACTACTGATTTGAGTCCTTTGTTTTTCCTTAATACTTGTTCTACTTTTCTTGTGTTAAAACTTCTGATGTCCTCTCAGAGTCTCCTTCTAATGGCTTTGCATAACTCAGTATACTCAATTTTGTCCTTATCGGTGTTTATTTTGGTCTTCATTTGTCGTCTTTACTTCATCATGACAGGTGTTTCTTGACTAATTTTTTCTTCTTTGGATTTCTTTTTGTCTATAGGATTCTTGGGCTTTATCACTTTCAGCAAGTTGTATTCCTTGTCAATATCTTTGTCCTGAAAGGTCAGCAAAACTTGTTATTAAGTTCCAGTAAATACTGCTTTTTTTCTTCTTCTGTTATCTCAAAGAATAGACAGGAAGAATAGACAGAAAGGATAGACAGGATAGGAAGGGAGGAGGGGTTATGCTATTAGTTAAGAAACACATAAAAACCAAGGAAGTGAAGCCAGTCGACATCGCTGGACAGTGCAGTGTGGAGTCAGTTTGGTGTGACATAAACATTGGGAGATCAAAATTGAGAGTAGGAGTGTGCTATAGGCCTAATGACTCTGATGAGTATAATAAGGAACTGTACAGGGAAATAGAGTGGGCCAGTAAATCAGAGTGTCTTATAATGGGAGATTTTAATTTCCCAGATATTGACTGGAATTTGGGGGCTGGTTACTCACACACTAGCAGGACTTTTGTGGATTTATTGGATGATTGTTTTCTACATCAGCATGTTCGGGAGGCAACTAGAGGGAGTAATACTCTTGATTTGATTATCAGCAGTGATTCTTCATGCATTAAGAATCTGCAGATAAATGAACCACTAGGTGGCAGTGATCACAGTGTGCTGAAGTGGGATTTACTCAAAGAGGTAACTACCATTAGGGGTAAAGGGAAGGGTTATTGCTTCCGTAAAGGCGACTACGATGGACTGAGACAGTATGTAAATTCTATACAGTGGGACCAACTGATGATGTTACCAACAGCAAATTCAAAATGGAAAGCATTCAAAGAACTTATCTTGGAAGCTACTAGGCTTTACATACCAACTAAGAAATATTGTTCAAGGTTTAGGCCAAAATGGATGTCAGATGAACTAATGAGGCATATGGCAGAGAAGAAAAATGCATGGGATACATACAAATTAACACATGACACAGAAGCCTATGATAGATACAAGTTGATATGCAACCAAGTTACAAAGGAGGTTAGGCAGGCGAAGGCAGATTACGAGAAATCCTTGGCAAGGGATGCAAAGAAAAACAGCAAAGAGTTCTTTACTTATGTAAACTCTAGAAGGAAGGGGATGAATCAGATTGGTCCACTTGATATTGATGGGTCAAGTGTTGATGATCCTGCTCAGGTAGCTAACAAACTAAATGAATATTTTGCATCGACATTCACACATGAGGTGTTATTCAGCGAGGGTAATGCCAGAGGTGTATTCAACTCTAGTAGTAAGCTACAGAATCTTGAAATAACTGAGAGTAAAGTTGAGGAGAAACTGTTGAAGATAAACACAAGAAAGGCACCCGGGGTGGATGGGATCTATCCAGTTATATTAAAGGAGGCAGCAAAGGAAGTAAGCAAACCCTTAGCCATAATTATGAGAGCTTCCTTGGACTCAGGGGAGGTACCCATAGACTGGAAATGTGCAAATGTGACCCCAATTCACAAAGGAGGATCAAAGGCTGACACAAGTAATTATAGACCTGTGAGCTTAACTTCTGTTCCAGGTAAATTAATGGAGGCACTGGTTAAAGAAGCACTGCAGGATCATTTAGACAAGACTTCAGTTATAGCTCAGACACAGCATGGTTTTGTTAAGGGGAAGTCTTGCCTGACCAACTTGATTGGATACTATGATGCAGTCACAAAAGAACTGGATGCAGGGAATAACTTTGATATTATATACTTGGATCTTAGAAAGGCTTTTGATACTTTTGCACATGGAAGACTGCTACACAAATTGGAGCAGTGTGACATTGGAGGCAAATTGCTGCTATGGATAAAGGGGTGGTTGAGGGGTAGAAGACAGAGCGTGGTAATCAATGGACACTGCTCATCGTGGACTGATGTTATTAGTGGAGTCCCTCAGGGCTCAGTGTTGGGTCCATTATTGTTTTCTGTATTTATAAATGATATTGATGATGGTATATCGGGCTTAATGTCCAAGTTTGCAGACGATACAAAGGTTGGCAGGGTTGTCAAGGACACTACTGACACTATGCTGCTGCAACAGGATCTGGAAAGGTTGAGCAGATGGGCTGAGAGGTGGCAAATGAAGTTTAACATTGACAAATGTAAAGTACTACACATGGGAAACAGCAACCCCAGAGCAACGTATCAACTCTGTGGTACAACACTGACAGTGGTAGAGAATGAAAGGGACTTGGGGGTGGTTGTGCAGGCAGATATGAAGTTCTCTGAGCAGTGCAGACGGGCTGCAAGAGTAGCTCATGGAGTATTGTCAATGATATACAGGAATTTTTCCAGCAGGGATAAGGAGGTGATTATTCCATTGTATAAGGCGATGATCAGGCCACACCTAGAGTACTGTATACAGGTCTGGAGGCCTCATTTCAAGAAGGATGTAGAGCTGCTGGAACGAGTACAGAGAAGGGCAACAAGATTAGTGAATGGAACAAAGGGGTGCTCTTACGAAGAAAGGCTTAAGTTTTGCAAATTACAGTGTCTGGAGACTAGGCACCAGCGAGGTGATCTGATAGAGGTGTATAAAGCCTTGAATGGTTTAAGCATGCTCAATGCTGATGGGATTCTTCCTCTAGCTCAGAAAAATCACCTGAGAGGGCATAAATTCAAATTGAGGAAAGACAGATGTAGGATAGACGTGCGGAAATTTGCCTTTAGCCAGCGGGTGGTTTGTTGATGGAACAGACTTCCATCCCTTGTGATGGAGGTTGATAGCCTAAATAAGTTTAAGGCTCAGCTGGACAGGTATTTTGAACGAACAGAGGGGTGAAGTGGAAGTGGCAGTCATCCTGGAATAGTTGGGTATATGGGATGTGTTAGGGTAATAAGGAATAGGCATAGGAGCATGTATGCTTGCATGTATACCAATGCTAGAAGTATAGTAAATAAATTTGATGAATTTGAAGTGTTGGTCAAGACATCAAAGGCGGATATTGTTGGGATAGCAGAGACGTGGTGTCACAAAGATATAAGGAATGCAGAACTGGAATTTGGGGAGTACAATGTGTACAGAAAGGATAGACAGGACAGAAAGGGAGGAGGTGTTATGCTGTTAATTAAGAAAAACATAAAATCAAAAGAAGTGCATCCAGTTGATATAGATGGACAGTGCACTGTTGAGTCAGTTTGGTGTGACATAAGCACTGCAAAAGCAAAAATAAGAGTAGGAGTGTGTTATAGGCCTAATGACTCGAATGAGTACAATGAACAATTGTACGGAGAAATAGAGTGGGCCAGTAAATCCGAATGTCTTATAATGGGGGATTTTAACTTCCCAGATATTGACTGGAACTTGTGGGTTGGTCACTCACACACTAGTCAGACTTTTGTGGATTTATTGGATGATTGTTTTCTGCAGCAGCATGTTCGAGAGGCAACCAGAGAAAGTAATACTCTTGATCTGGTTATCAGCAGTGATCATTCGTGTATTAAGAATTTGCAGATAAAGGAACCACTAGGTGGCAGTGATCACAGTGTGCTGAAGTGGGATTTACTCAAAGAGGTAACTTCCGTCAGGGGTAAAGGAAAGGGTTTTTGCTTCCCTAAAGGGGAGTACAGTGGTCTCAGACAGTTTTTAAATTCTGTACAGTGGGATCGACTGACGATGTTACAAACAGTAAATTCTAAGTGGGAAGCATTCAAGGAATTAATCGTGGAAGCTACTAGACTTTTCATACCGATGAAGAAATATTGTTCAAGGTTTAGGCCTAAATGGTTATCAAATGAACTAATGAGACTCGTGACAGAGAAGAAAAATGCATGGGATGCATATAAATTATCAGGCGACGCAGAAGCCTGTAGCAGATATAAGCTAGTCTGTAATCAGGTCACAAAGGAGGTTCGGCAGGCAAAGGCGGATTACGAGAAATCTTTGGCAAAAGATGCTAAGAAAAACAGCAAGGATTTCTTTACTTATATAAACTCTAAAAGGAAGGGGCTGAATATGATTGGTCCACTTGACATCGATGGTTCGACTGTTGATGATCCTGCTCAGATAGCAAACAAACTGAATGAGTATTTTGCATCTACATTCACACGTGAGGAATCATTACAGTTTGAAAATGGAAGAAGGTTATCAAATTGTAGCAGTGTGCTTAATGATTTTGTAATAACTGAGGGCAAAGTGGAGGAGAAATTGTTGAAGTTAAACATAAGAAAGGCACCTGGGGCGGATGGGATCTATCCAGTTATATTAAAGGAGGTGGCAAAGCAACTAAGCAAACCCTTAGCCATAATTATGAGAGCATCCTTGGATTCAGGGGAGGTTCCCACGGACTGGAGATGTGCAAATGTATCCCCAATTCACAAAGGAGGTTCGAAGGGTGACACGAATAATTACAGACCAGTTAGTTTAACTTCTGTTCCGGGTAAAATAATGGAGTCACTGGTTAAAGATGCATTGCAGGATCATCTAGACAAGACTGCAGCAATAATTCAGACACAGCATGGGTTTGTTAAGGGAAAGTCTTGTCTGACAAATTTGATTGGTTATTATGATGTGGTCACAAAGGAACTGAATGCAAAAAATAATTTTGATATCATATACTTGGATTTCAGGAAAGCTTTTGACACTGTTGCGCATGGAAGACTACTGTACAAATTGGAGCAGAATGGTATTAAGGGTAAGTTGCTACAATGGATAAAAGGATGGTTAAGTGGGAGAAGACAGAGGGTGGTAATCAATGGGTGCTGCTCTTCGTGGACTAATGTTATTAGTGGAGTCCCACAGGGTTCGGTGTTGGGGCCACTGTTGTTTTGTATATTTATCAATGATATTGATGAAGGTATATCAAGCTTAATGTCGAAGTTTGCAGATGACACGAAGGTTGGCAGGGTTGTTAATGACAGTAATGGCAGTGTGCTACTGCAACAGGATCTAGATAATTTGGGCAGATGGGCTAAGAAGTGGCAACTGAAGTTTAACCTTGACAAATGCAAAGTACTGCATATGGGTAGAAGTAACCCCAGAGAAACGTACCAACTGTGTGGTACTACACTTAAGGTGGTAGAAAATGAAAAAGACCTGGGAGTAATTGTGCAGTCAGATATGAAGTTTTCTGAGCAATGTAGACAGGCTGCTAGGGCAGGTCATGGGGTTTTGTCAATGATATATAGGAATTTTGCTAGCAGGGAAAAGGAGGTGATTGTCCCTCTGTATAAGGCAATGGTCAGGCCACGCCTTGAGTACTGCGTACAGGTCTGGAGGCCTCATTTTAGGAAGGATGTAGATTTGCTTGAGCGTGTACAGAGAAGAGCAACACGATTGGTGAGGGGAATGAAGGGATCCTCTTACCAAGAGAGGCTTAAGTTCTGCAAATTGCAGTGGCTGGAGACTAGGCACCTGCGCGGTGATCTGATTGAGGTCTATAAGGCCTTGAATGGGTTGAGCACGCTGAATTCTGATGGGATCCTCCCACTTGTTCAGAATACGAACCTACGGGGACATAAGTTCAAATTAAGAAAGGATAGATGTAGAATAGATGTGCGGAAATTTGCCTTTAGCCAGCGGGTGGTTAATTGCTGGAACAAACTTCCATCTGTCGTTGTGGAAGTTGATAGGTTAAATAAATTTAAGGAGGAACTGGACAGGCAATTGGAGGGTATGGTGTGATTTTTTTTTTTTTTTTTTTGGCTGATGCTGCATAAGCTCCTACACTGCTTTCTTGCATCAAGTGCCACTACTACTACTACTACTACTACTACTTTCTTGCATCAAATGCCTCTACTAATTACTAATGCTAATGCTAAAGACCTTCGTATTATTTACTCGAGTCTTTTTTCCTTTCTTTTCTTACATCTATACCAAGTGTGCAGCTTGCCATTCTGTGATCACTTCCAATTTTTTCCTTGTTCAGGAAGGTAACATTGTTTACAATATATCTTCTATTAGATGAAGTCAATTTCATAAGTTGTTAACCCATTTGGGCTTTTCCATGTCCACTTTTTGTTCACCCTTTTCTTGAAAACGGTGTACATTACTGATGTTCCTTGAGATTCTGCAAATTCCACAAGTTTCTTTCATTCATCCACCTCTTTCATTTCTTTTGACCAATTCCAAAATTTTCTGTAGTTTCCCTTTCTATGTTGTTTTGTCTCTTTCCAACCTTAGTATTGAAGTCTCCCATAATGATGGTGTAGTGAGTTTTCTGTTCATCTAGAAGTCTCTCAATTTCGGTGTATATTTCTTCAACCTCTTCATAATCATGGCTCGACATTTATGCATATATTATTATGACCTTTAGTTTGTATCTCTTAGTAATCCTGAGTAGTCATCTTGACACCTTGCTGATGTACTTTTAAATTCCAAAATATTGTTTTTTATATCTTTATGGACGAACTGCACCCTCATTATTTTCATTATGTCCATTGGTGTACAGCATATTTTCACTTGATAAACTTTTAAGTGATTCATTTCTTCTGGTTTCAGCAAAACCGATAATATTCCAGTTCACATTTTCTAATTTTTTTCCAGCTTCAATATCCTCTCTTCACCGATGAGCTACCTTACATTGTAACAGGCCAAGTTCAGTTTCCGTGCATTGCAGCCTGGTCATACACAGAGATTCTTAGCATCATCTGCTTCAACTCTGATCCTCTTGCTGCCATAAGAGGGAGAGTGAAAGCAGCTGGCTGAAGGCCATTTGTTTCATTGTGTTTTCACAAAGTGCTGGAGGATTTGGTCTTTTCCTCTTCATGCCGACCAGATGTCTTGAAGAAACCAGTCTACATGTTCATTGCCACCAAAATGAAGTAACGGGGCTTACCAACGAGAAGGTGTGCACGAGTGGATTTTAGGGAGGCAGGCCAACCGGACTTCTCCTAAATCTTCTAAAATAGAAAGATATTGGATCATCAGTGTTTTAGACTGAGTGTGTGATAACATGCAGAATGCCTGTTCCCCTCTAAGACCCCTTAAAGCAGTAAGGTACTGCAGCAAAATATGGAAAAAATAGGCAGATGGGCTAAGAAATAGTATTTGAAGTTTAACATTGACAAATGCACAGTATTGCATATGAGTAATCCTCCCAGATTAATTAATGTACCAACTATATGGTACTACACTCAGGATAGTGGAAAATGATAAAGACCTGAGGAGATATAAAGTTCTCTAAGCAGCGCAGACAAGCTGTCAGGACAGCTCATGGGGTTTTGTTAATGATATACAGAAACTTTGCTAGCAGCGATAAGGAGGTCATTACTCTATTGCATTACACAAATTATTAGAGCTGATGGACAGGTGTGGTTTTTTTTTTTTTTTTTTGGCTGAGCTTGCTTTCTTGCATCATTTGCAAGTAATAATGTTACTGCTGCAAATGGGTAGAATTCCCAATTATATACCAGCTGTGTGTCTGTAAATGAAGACATTATGCTCGGTAAACATTCAAAATTAATTTTACTTTTCGAAACGACATTTAAATTTAGAAAATCAAAAAATACACTAACAATTTTCACACTTAAAATTCTACCAGTGGCCCCTGCAAACTATGCCTATACACTTTAGTAAGTAAAATATATCTTATCAAATGTATCTTATTTAACATTAGCATTGTTTTTAAATAAACTGCAAAATTATCCTCTTAGTGTGTATAACTATTATTGAGTGCCCTTAGCATGTAAAATTATTGATATCAAAATACAGGAGTAAGAAAGTTTCAAAATTTTTTCTGCCTTCAGTAAAAAAAAAAAAAAAAAAAAAATTTCATTCCTTCTAGAATCCTCCAACAAGTAGTTTGCCACTGTTTTATTCTTCTAGAAGAAAGGTACAATAGTTCGATTCTCATTAATAAAAAAAAAAAAAAAACTAGACTAGTTCCATAACATTTAAAAACCACAAATTATTCTTACAAATTCTTTATAACCATAAAAATATTTACTGGATGCAATCAGATCTATATTTAACTTTAACTGACAACATAACACTTTTCTACACAACATTAAAACTCATAAACAGCTGATTAAATATTTTAACTTTAACAATAAAGGCGTATGTTACACCATAGATCTGTTCTTTTCTAGTATTACATTTCTACACAGGTTCATCACTGTGGACAAACAGTGGTTACATGCACAAATGGTAACAAGAAACATTGTACATAAAAGGGCAGAAGGTGTGGGCATGAAGAAAAGAATGTTTACACTTTAGTTTATTCAAATATTTACTCTGGATTATTCATAAATATCAGTGGAACACCAGTATAAACATAGTAAACAATAGGCCCCGAGTGCCAAGCGATAGTGCCCAAGCGATATTTTGTGCGATACATAGCATCCTTTCTCAGCGGGTTAGTTATATTTATTTTCCAGTGTCACTATTCTTCTTGTTTTTCTTAAGTGATTCTTTACTTAAAAGTTTGAAGTAGAATCCAGAAAGGAAATACACCTTTCTTTCCTTGTGTATATATATATATATATAATAATAATAATAAAGTAATAGAAAAGATGTAGGAAAGCAGAAAGAGATAAGACAGAGTTATAATAGAATTATAATAGAATAAGTTATGGCTCAGGGACACTGCTATCGCAAAAAGTACCCTACAGCCATAATGTCTATAAGATAAATGAACAAATTTATTTAGTGCAGAATATAATATATGATAAAAGGTAGAAGCAAAGAAAGTACAGTGTACCCTGGTAGCGAAAGGCTGTGTGAACGAAGTAGGGGGGGGGGGAGTAAAGAATTCAGTAAGGGTAATAATTGAAAGAATGTGTACCAAGTGAAAATTTGAACAAACGACCAAGGAGGAAATACATTGCCAAGTCTTTCATAATTTTTGTGTCTTCGTCAGAGGTCATCCACCAAAATTATGAAAAAATATAGCAATGCTCTTACTTCTGTTTCCGACATGTTCTGTATGCCAAAGCACGTGTAAGGGAACACGTGGTAAAATAATTTTGATAGGTAAAAAGTTAAAATTAATTTTGATAGGTAAAAGTTAAAATTAATTATGATAAGTAAAAAGTAATTATGATAGGTAAAAAGTTAAAATTAAGGAAATGCATACAGAACATGGATGACCTTACAGAAGTAAGTACAACCATATGAAAGTTGAGAACAAAGGGAATGCACGACGACTTACCGCTGTTGGCAGGACTGACAGAAAAGTGTGTGTCGGTGTGATACGCTAGTATTTATGTGCGGGTACGCTAGCGGCGCCTAGCGTATACAAATTTTGGTGTACGTAAATAAGTGGGCGGAGGGTTACGGTAGGTTAAATACATGATGTCCAAACTGCCCAGGATAGGTAAGAAATATGATAACTGACAAAGTAGCTGTTGAGGGAAGCTAAACTTTGTTTAAGGTGAAAAAAGTATGGGTAAAGATAGAAAAGTAGAGCCCTGGTGTTGCGGTCGATAAACTAATGGCGCACAGGGCATAAAAAGGTAGAAGCTAGTAAAGTGGAAAGATGATTGAGGTAGAGATTTGTAGTGGTGCTCGGGTAGTTCGGGGTTGCTAGCCCGTTCCTTTAGATAGGACCCTGAACGAATGTCTGGGAGTGTGTGCATCATGTATTTAAAGTCAGTTGTGTAAAATAAATACATAAAGATATATTAGAACATAATAATAATAAGATAAATATTAAATTATTAAATTATATTTACAAGATAAATACACGGAAGTAGGCCAATTGGTGGGTACAAGTTTTTCAGACTGTAAGACACCACAGAGGCCTCGTGTATTGTATATACACTATATACATACTTGATGTTAATTAGGGATAATTATATGTCAATAACACTGGTGATATTGATATCCTTTATTTTATTATACCTCAATATGTTGAGGGCTTTGCGGATGTGATGGCGTAAATAAGCTTTTGGAAAGAGGTTGTTCAAAAGTTTATTACATAATATCCTTATGTTATGGATTGTGGTTTCTGTATTGCTGCAAATAGTAGCTATACGAATGCATTGAGCTAGAATAACGTTGGCATGAATTCTTTTGGATATGTTAGAATTCCATTGTGTAAGGCTGACTATGTTGAAATTGAAAGCTTCGCGTTTGTTGTACAAGTTTATAGTGGCTATATCATTCGTTACATTGATATCCAGATCCAAGAAATGGGCTGCTGTATCCGAGACGTTTGTTTTTTCCAATATAAGTTCTGCTGGGTACAAGTGTCCATACTCCATGATGAAGTTCGGGCAGTTGATCACAATGAGATCATCGATGTATCTGTATAGTATTAGGTCCTGTGGAAAAGCGGTTTCTGACCAAAATAGATATAAGTTGGCTATTACACATGAGGCTGGGCTGCCCATAAGTGTTCCTATAATTTGCTGATATATAGTATTACCATTGTATATAAAATTATTAGAAATACACAGGTTCAGTAAGTTGTTCCAGTAATGAACATTGCAGGTTATACTATCTTTGTATTTTGTATAAATGTCTTTTAGTACTGATTTTAGATTTGTTTGATCAATACTTGTAAATAGGCTTTGGAAGTCAAAAGTTTGAATGTTATTAACTTTATTATTCTGTAAAAATTTTAATACGGGTAGGTTATTGCCTATGATTTTGCTGTTCTGTAAATTATTTAGCAGTGGTTGCAGTAGATGTTCAAGCATTTTACCCGGTTTGTGCACATAGCTATTTTTGCAGGAGGTTATGAATCTGAAACCTATGGGTTGTTTGTGAAATTTAGGAATGAAGTATATGTAAGGTAAGCTGTAGTTGTTCATGTTTAGCTTTAGTTTTTTATTGAAGGCTATGAGTTTTTTGGTTATAGTATTGCAGGTACTGGAAGTAGGCTTGTAAGTATTACTTGAGTTCAGTTCAGTGGCTAAGGTTTGTGCATAGAAGGATTTGCAAATAAATGCATAATTGTTAGCTGCTTTATCTATAGGTGTGATGATGAAGTTTCTGTGTATTTCCTGTAGTTTTTGCTTTAGATTAGCCAGGTTGTAATATTTATTCTGACTATATATATTTGAACTGGATATAGTAAATTTATGCTGTAATAGGGTGAAAGTATGGCTGATCCACATTTGGTATGCCTCTATGGGTGTGTTATATTTGTAAGCTTGTTGAAAGGTCATGATAAAGCTGTTTATTGAAAGTGGTAATATTTATTCGTGTGCAAGGCCTGAATTTGAAACCTTGTGATAGAATGTGTCTGAGTATAGGGTCTGCAACTATATTTAAATTACCAGTAATGATGTGTCCATAGTCAGGATTAATATATTGTTGCATGCCATTGAGCTTGCATATGCAGTTGTTGGTGTCTGTATACTGGGATATTAAATTGGTAGCTACCGATTTGTAGTTACATGCTAGTAACCAAATGGTTTCATATATTTGTATCTGACTTTTATATAACTATGGCTGTTATTAGGAAGCAGATGATTGTGCTGATTTATGAGTTTATTGATATTTACATTGTCCATAAATTGCCTGTTGAAATTTACGATTATGATAGAATCATTATTGGCTGTAGTGGAGCTCAGGTTTTTCAGATTGAATTTCAAAATATCGTTTAATAGGTGAAACAAATGTTTGGACTTAAAGTTGAAAGTACCTATAAACTTGTGCAGTGCTTTCAGTACACTGTGCTTAGTGCTGAAGAGTAAGTTGTGTATGTATTGCACATCTATGATGTTTTTATCCCAGTCTATAAGGGTGGCCTCAAAATTGCCTAAAGTAGACTTATGTATGATGCTATTTTTAGATTTTTTGGAACGCTTGCGTAGGTTATTATGGTATTTATGGTATTTAATAATACTGAATTTGTCATATATGCAGCAGTCTGTCAGGTTGTTGGTAATAATTTTATGGTTGAATTTGTTGTTTAGACCATATGGGTATAAGGTTTTTAATTTTAACATAAATAGCTCTTCTTGTATGGTTCTAATATTGGCATTATCAATATGTGCTAGTATGGAAATATAAATATTACTGAAGCAGTGAGATTGAAAGTGCATATATTCTATTTCATGTTCTATATTATTAGATTTCCTGTGCTGGTAGTTGTTGATGTCTGATCTGTGTTGATTTAATCTCAAATGTAGTTTATTGCTGGTTTGTCCAACGTATTTTATGTTGCAGGTATTGCAAGTTATAAGGTAAATGACGTTAATAGTTTTACAAAAAGTGGGTTTAGTATTATCATGTGTCTTGTGCAGTGGGTGCATATAAGGACAGGTTAAACATAGTTTATTATTACAAGTGTTAAATTTAAGGTTATGGATCCCAAATTTATCAAAGTAGGAAGCATTATATGCTGTTGCGCCCTGTGTTGTGTGTGTTATATGTGCATGTATAGAATTATTGCTATGTTGCGGGGTACAGTACAGAGCATGTGTCCCCGGGGTCAAATTTATCCTACTCTGCCCATGTAGTATGTTATCTTTATCATCTGTCTCCATACATAAGATAATCAGAATTTAACATTAAAATAATATATATATATATACTGAAAGAAAGAAGTGTGGACGCGACTGGGGGTAAACTGTACAATCTAAAATAGGGATGTTATATAATAAGCAGTTATGTATAAGCCGTTCAAACTGGCGTAAGCTCAACCTGTAAAAAGGAACTTTTTACCTATCAAAATTATTTTACCACGTGTTCCCTTACACGTGCTTTGGCATACAGAACATGTCGGAAACAGAAGTAAGAGCATTGCTATATTTTTTCATAATTTTGGTGGATGACCTCTGACGAAGACACAAAAATTATGAAAGACTTGGCAATGTATTTCCTCCTTGGTCGTTTGTTCAAATTTTCGCTTGGTACACATTCTTTCAATTATTACCCTTACTGAATTCTTTACTCCCCCCCCCCCCTACTTCGTTCACACAGCCTTTCGCTACCAGGGTACACTGTACTTTCTTTGCTTCTACCTTTTATCATATATTATATTCTGCACTAAATAAATTTGTTCATTTATCTTATATATATATATATATATATATACACAAGTATATATATACCTTGTGTATATATATATATATATATATATATATATATATATATATATATATATATATATATATATATACCTTGTGTATATATATATATATATATATATAATCCTTGTGTGTATATATATATAACTAACCTAACTAAACCTCTAAACCGCTTGGTCACTGGTGGCACGTGGAGGTAGGAGCGGTCCTACCTCCATGTGGTGGGGCTGGAAACCTGGGAGAAGAAAAACACTCTCCCGGGGCAAAAAGGAGCAAAGATGGACATAAATAGACCTGCCACTTATGGATCTCATGATCCAGATCTCTCAAACAGAGAAGACTTAAATGCAGGAAATGCAAAACGGCAGAAAAAAGAAGGAACAGAAACCCCTGCTCCTCTTTTTTTGATACTGCATTCTTTGACTGACAATCCTTTGAGGAAGCTCTCCCCATTCTTAATTCAGAAATGTCTTGAGAATGTGGCGGGCTCACCAAAAATGGTTAGAAGATTAAAATCCGGAGACCTTCTAGTGGAGATGAACGAGAATAAACACTCGGAAAAACTATTAAAAATATCGACTTTTGGTGGAATTCCCACAAAGGTTACCCCGCATGCCACCTTAAACTCCTCTAAAGGGGTAATAGCCGAGTGGGATCTCCTTAACGTATCTGAGGAGGAAATCGTTCAGGAATTAGGTGATCAAAATGTAATAAATGCCAAAAGGATAGTCATTAAGAAAGATGGGGTTCTTACTCCTACCCGAACGGTCATTCTTACATTTAAAACACCAATTTTACCAACAACTGTTAAAGCTGGATATTTAAGGTGCAAAATTTGACCTTATATTCCAAACCCAGTCCGGTGTTTTAAATGCCAAAAATTTGGACACTCACAAGCAGTTTGCAGGGGTGTAACCACCTGTGCCTCCTGTGGTTCAAAAGAGCATGTTCACACAGACTGCCCCAATGAAATACAAAGCTGCCCAAACTGTAAGGGGAATCATGCAGCATTTTCAAAGGAGTGCATCCAGTGGCAGACTGAAAAGAATATACAAAAGTACAAAGTAGAACACAAGGTGCTATACCAAGAAGCAAAAAGACATTGTTTAATTTCAAATAAATTGCCATCTTATTCTTCAGTTGTAAAAGAGCAACGATCCATAACAGTACAAACAGATTGTTCAGTTCTGCCAAGAATCTCAATTTCTGATTGGGCCAGGTCAGTCCTCTCTACACCAAAAGAACAGCCTACCCAACAGCAATCAACTCATTCGGTAAACACACCATTGACAATACCGCCAGATAAAAATTCTGTACAACAGCCAGTTAATCAAACAAGCTCTGAAAGAAATAATCAAAAAACCAGTACTGATACCATGGACATAGATAGAAATTCACACCGAGATGACCCACTTCTTGAACTTCATGCAGAAGAGGAGGACATGGACGTCACTAGACCAAATTTCCCAAAAAGGGGAAAAAGACTAGACAGGCGCAAACAAACCACATCCCGTAAGCAAGCAGACACACCTGATAATCCTCAATAATGCATAGAATCATTGAATGGAATTGTCGCGGACTCCGAGCTAACTTAGATGATGTTTATGACTTAATTACCGAATATAAGCCTGCTGTTCTTTGTCTACAGGAAACAAACCTGACCCCTAAAATAACGAAGAGCATAAAACATCATATAATGCTTAGAAAGGATAGGAACGACTCTAATACAGCACATGGAGGTGTAGCATTGCTAGTAAACTCCAGAACTCCTTTCAGACCAGTCCCACTGCAAACAACTTTAGAAGCAATTGCTGCTAGAGTTATGGTTAAGATAGCGGTAACAGTTGTTTCCATATACCTTTCGCCAAACTATCCATACTCTCTAGCAGATTTGAATGATTTAGTTACTCAGCTGCCACCACCTTTCTGTATCTTGGGGTGACTGGAATGGGCATCACCCCCTATTCTATGGGGTTCCTCGCACCTTGATAAGAGAGGTCAGTTAATTGAAAAAATTCTTGAAAGGCACAACTTAACATTATTAAACAATGGGACTCACACATACATGCATCTTTCCTCAAGGTCAACTTCTGCAATTGATCTTTCAATATGCTCGCCAAACCTCCTTCCTCTTATTGATTGGACGGTCACTGATAACCTGCGAAACAGTGACCACTTTCCAGTAATATGCACACTATCGGCTAACTCTCCTCCTCAAACTGAGATAAAAACTGTTTGGAAATTCAACAAAGCTAACTGGAAGAAATATCAAGAGCTGGCACATCTAGATATTCAGACTATTGAGACTCTCACCATTGACTCTGCCGTAACTTACATAACTCAGCAAATGATAGCAGCTGCAGAAAACAGTATACCCAGATCATCCATGAAAACTCGCTCCCACCCAAAAATATGGTGGAATGAAGCCTGTAGCAATGCGAAAAAAGAGAAGAATAGATACTGGAACTTATTTCGTAAATACCCAACCACAGCTAATCTCATACAGTTCAAGAAAGCTAGAGCTAAATCTCGTCACATACAACGAATAAGCAAAAAAGAGACATGGTCTAAATATGCCTCCTCTATAAACAGGACCACAAATATCAGAACTGTTTGGACTAAAGTTCGAAGAATTAATGGAAAATATCCACCTATAACCACTCCGATAATATATCTAAAAGGCAAAGAAATCTGCAATCCTCTCGATATTTCTAATACATTAGGTGAAACCTTTGAAAAAATCTCCGCTGTAACCACATTTGAGCCAAGTTTCCAGGCACATAAAATACAAGCAGAAAAATATAATCTCAATTTCAGTACTTCACAACAGCATCCATATAATGTACCCCTTACCATGGCAGAGTTATGTAGCACACTTACAAGATCCAAAAATAGTGCTGCTGGCCCTGATGTAGTGTACTATGCCATGATATATCACGAGTGAAGAATCCCTTTCTGCTCTGCCAAAACTATATAATAGAATCTTTGGCGAAGAATACTACCCTACCAGTTGGCGTCATTCTATTGTATTAGCCTTCCCAAAATGGAAAAGACCATTCAGATCCAGCAAATTACCGACCGATAGCTTTAACTAGTTGTATAGGAAAAGCATTAGAAAAAATAATTAATGCCAGATTGACATGGTTCCTAGAGACTGAATGCATTCTAAGTCAAAATCAATATGGATTTCGAAGAACTAGATCAACACTTGACCTTATGGTCAAAGCTGAAGGAAACATCCGAAATGCATTTCTCAGGAACGAACACCTAGTGATGATATGTCTTGACATCGAAAAAGCTTTTGATACAACCTGGCGGTATGGAATTCTTCACGATCTCTATGAATCCAGTATTCGCGGTCATCTTCCAAAATTTAACCAGAACTTTTTGAGCAATAGGACCTTTCAGGTACGATTTCACTCTGCTCTCTCACAAACATTTGTGCAAGAAGAGGGGGGTCCCTCAGCCGACCGGGCTAGCCGAGTGGGTAAAGTACCTGCCCGGCAACCCAAAGGTCGCGGGTTCGATTCCCGCCTCGGGCTTGGATCAAAGTACTGCAAAAACCTTGGAAGGTGCAATATGGCCACAGAAGCCGATGCGCCAATAACTACCAAATCAAAAAAAAAAAAAAAAAAAAAAAAAAAAGGGGGTCCCTCAGGGTTCTGTGCTTAGTGCCACGCTCTTCTCTCTCAGGATTAATTCCATTACAAAATGTATTCCCGACACAGTTGAAACTTATCTGTATGCCGACGATCTGGCGATCTCAAGCCACTCACAAAACATGCGTTTCATTGAAAGGCAGCTTCAAGGTACAATTAACAAGCTTGTTCAGTGGGCCAAAAATAATGGATACAGACTTTCAAAACAAAAAACAACAGCAATTCATTTTTGCCGTAAACGGAATTTACATCCAGATCCCGATTTACATCTTGATTCTCATCCAATTTCTTTTCAACAGAGTATTAGCTTTCTTGGACTAATTCTGGATAGAAAACTTAGTTTCTTAGAGCATATTAAACATATTCGTACAACCTGTCTAAAGAAGCTGAATTGCCTCAGAGCAATTTCCGCTATGTCATGGGGTGCAGATCGGTACATGCTGCTGCACTTATACTGGTCGCTCATAAGATCCAAACTAGACTATGTGTCACCTGCATATGTCTCAGCTAGAGAAAGTGTATTAAAATGGCTCGACCCAGTACATCACAATGCCCTCCGAATTGCACTGGGAGCTTTTCGTACATTGCCAGTTCAGAGTCTCTATACGGAAGCACATGAACCACCCCTATTTCTTCGTCGGCAAGCTCTGTTATTAAGTTATGCAGCAAAAATCAGAAGTTTCCCACATCATCCTATAAAACAGTATTTATTCACCCCAAAATGGCATAATTTGTACCAAAATAAGCCTTTGCAGAATAAACCATGTGGCATTAGATTACAAAGCATAACTACATGCAGGGAACTAAATATGAATGACATAATTCTAGATATTAGCACGGCTATGCCACCATGGCAAATACCCTTGGCCAATGTTGACCAACATTTCCAACAATGGGGAAAGAATGCACTTCCAAATTTCAGTATTCAGCAGATCCATGCAACTCACTCTTTTCAGTTCTCTAGTTTTACCCAAATTTACACTAATGGTTCCAAGACAGATAGTAAAGTTGGAGCAGCTGCAGTTCTACCAAACAATACAATATCCCAGCAGCTCCCTTTGGAGTATGGTATTTACACCGCAGAACTGTATGCTATCCTGATGGCTCTAGACAATGTAAAACAGTCATTATATCCTCAAACTATTATCTACACTGATTCCTTAAGTGTTGTATCTGCTCTTCAGTGTAAATTTCCTTCCAGTCATCCGTTTTTACAACAAATTCAAACCAAGTTAGTGCAGCTTCTTGCAAACAGGCAAAAATTAATTTTCTGTTGGATACCTGGGCACTCTGGAATCAGAGGAAACGAACAAGCGGATCTTGCAGCCAAGAACGCCAGTCACATAAGATCAGACATGCAGATACCTTACACAGATATAAAACGCATCATACATACCAATGTTAGAAAAAAATGGCTATCCATTTGGCAGGGAGAAAAAAGCAATAAGCTTTTTCAGATTAAAAACGATCACAAGAAGTGGCTATCAAGCCTAAGAGGCAATAGAAAGGAAGAAGTAATACTTGCTAGAATTCGAATAGGACATACTCACCTAACTCAGTTATTTACTCACTGAGGATGACCCTCCACTATGCAGCAACTGTCAAACTCAACTCACAGTAAACCACTTGATCATTGAATGCCCATTTTATCTGAGAGAACGAAAAACAGCTTTCTCTTCACATCTATATTCTTCTAATAAACTTACCTTACAACAGATTCTCGGAGACCGACAAGATATTAATGATGTTTTTACCTTCCTCAAATTGATAAACAAATATCACCTGATCTGAATCCTTTTATTTAATATAACAATCATGTATCAAATAAGATTGAAATAGGTGCATTATGGCCTTAGTAGCCCTGGCACCAATAAATCCAACAAACAAGAACAACATAGTAAACAATAGTGATTGAAATTAACTATTCATATGGTTATATATAGATATACAAACAGTAGAAACCTCACAGAGCAAATCAGCAACTATTGCTTCCCACCAGATTCTTATGAGATCAATTTGGCTGCACCCTGTAATAACTGCATTACTAAATTCAGTACATGTAATAATAAACTTTGCCTCACTTGCCCATATATGCAGCCACAGCACCACATGGATAATTCAGTTGTGCCTATTCTTTTCAAATAACATAATGTCATCTATCTTATTACCTGCCCTACTTGTAATATTAAATATGTTGGACAAACCCAGAACAAATTTCACTTAAGATTTAATTTACATAGATCGGAATTTAATATTTATGACAAAAATAAAAATAATAATATTGAACATGAAATTGAGTTTAGGCATTTTCAGATACATAGTTTTTCCAATATTTATATCTCAGTTCTATGATTACAACTCGAGGATACGACAGGAGAAACTCTTTATTCTTATGGGCTTAACAATAAACTTAATCAGTTTTTATTCGTATATCTGATACTTGTATTTATAGCAAATTTCAAATGGTTAAATAACTTATTAAACCACAAACTAAAAGATCAAGCGCCTCCGTAGCCAGGTGGGCAAGAGCAGCAGTGCGTAGCACATGCTTCTTGATTAGACCGGACTTCGAGCCAGTGCCCACCAAATACGGAGGATGCGGAAAGGTCAGGGAATGACCACCGCATATCCCCGGAGCAATATGGCCTTAGTTGCTAATGCTCCTAGAAAACAAATAATAAACAAACAAACTAACTAAAAGATCATACAATAAATATAAAGACAAAAGTAGAAATAAATCTAAATTAAATAATTATTTTTTTGTACTTAAAGACTGGGACAATGATCTTATTAAAATACACTCTATCCATGATTGACTTTTTAGTGTTAAACAAAGCATACTCAAAGGTTTATTCATAGATTTCACATCATCTCTTAGCATCTTTTTCATCTCATAAATCACATTTGTAAATTCAGACTTAAACTTCAGCTCAGTAATCCTCAACAAGAACATCCTATTCTTCTCTTAAAATTTCAATATACATTTATAGATCATGTTAATGTTAACAAATGTATTAATTCACATAATACTTCTCGCAGATTGCCAGAATAGTCATATCAAAGTATTCTAAATCCTTTGGCTTAATTGCTTATAACTACAAAACAATTGCAACTAAATCAAATGCTAATTCCTTTCATTTAGATAACTGTATAAGCAAACAATTTTAAATCTTTCGTTGATTCAAACTTCAATCACATTATTTCATGAGATTTGGTCATGGTGTCTCATCCTGAACTTAAGGAAATTCTTTCCCTTGGATTTAAGTTCAGATTAACTCCTGAAGTCAATTTTCCTTCTCTTAAAAAGATAAGTCTTATCAGGATATTTTACGATAGTTAATTCCTTGGCTTATAAAAACAACACTCCTGTGGAAGCATTCCAGGAGTGGATCAATATTGTTTTCTCCAATCTAATTGATAATTTGATAATCTTTCTAAACCTTACTCTAAATCTCTCCAGCATAAATCTGTCAAGCATCATAATTTTGCCAATATTAAAGCTCAGTTACAACAATTACAGGTGCATTTTATTATTACTCTGCTTGACAAAGCTTCCCATAATTTTGCCTTCATATGTAAATATTTTATTCAGATAACTAAAAGAAAAACAAAATGCTTCAATCCAGTGATACCTACAATACCATTAACAAAAAATTGAAAAGAAATTGAAATTGAATACAAATAATTACTACTAATGATATTAACAGTAGGAGACCGGCAGAATTACTTAACAAGTACAAGACAATTCTGAAAAAAAGACTTGAGTTCAGATTGAATTTGAAAGTGTCTGCAATTCTGCCCAGAAACAATAGGAGGGTGTATACAATGAGAGCCTTGTCAATCAATTTGGCCCTGGAGGGATAGTGCAAGGCTCAAGGAGTAGAATTTTTCTCAGCCTGGTCGGTGCTTGTTAGCAGGACAGACTGCTTCTACAGGGATGGGATACACTTAAATAGAAAGGGTGCAAGAATATTTGCTGATGCTATGGAGGCAGAGTTAGGTGGGTCGGAAAACTGCTAGCTTGGGGGGATACACGGAATAATAGATTAACAGTAGCTGCTGGCAGGAGTAAAACTGATTCTTGCACTACTTCTAGTGAAATGCAATTGAGCAGCAGCCTGGAAAGCAAGGCAATGGGAATTTCAAGGACTGCTGGGAGTCATAGTGGAACAAGTAAATACATGGGCTGTGTTAGGGTAACTAAGAATAGAAACAGGTGCATGTATCCTGAAAAAGGCCTCTGAGGTTGGGAAAATTCATATTTTAGTATTAAATCAGCTCACACCAACCATAAGAATAAGTATTTACTGTAACTAAAATATTTATTTACATATTAAAATAAAATAAATATTTACAAAAAAAAAAAAAAAACTGCTATTATATTAAATATACATGTAAAAACATTAAAACTGTGATAAAATCCTTGAGATAAAATACACTAAAATAAACCTAATTAAAAGCGATAAAAACGATAAAAATCTCTGGAGCTTTCGGAAGCTTGCGCTCCCTTCCTCAGCAGTAACAAAACTTCCTGCAGCACGTCCATATATATAACAGGCTCACGGTACCTATACACGTGGTGCAGTCGGCGCATTGTCTGAACTGGAAGCGGAAATAGCTCGGGAACGTGTTAAGCAAAACCGTTCATCCGTACTTAGATAATAGTTTCAAACAGAGGATGCATACGCATAGGTCCAGAGATTTTTATCGAAAGCTCCAGAGATTTTTATCGTTTTTATCGCTTTTAATCCAGTTTATTTTAGTGTATTTTATCTCAAGGATTTTATCACAGTTTTAATGTTTTTACATGTATATTTAATATAATAGCAATTTTTTTTTTTTTTTTTTTGTAAATATTTATTTTATTTTAATATGTAAATAAATATTTTAGTTACAGTAAATACTTATTCTTATGGTTGGTGTGAGCTGATTTAATACTAAAAAAAAAAAAAAAAAAAAAAGGTGCATGTATGTTGCATGTACACCAATGCTAGGAGAATAGTTAATAAATTCAATAAGCTTGAAGTGCTAGTCAAGGCATCAAAGGCAGATATTGTTGGGATATCAGAGACATGGTGTCAAACAGACATAAGCAGTGCACAACTGGAATTTGGGGAGTACAATGTGTACAGAAAGGATAGCCAGGACAGGAAGGGAGGAGGGGTTATGCTGTTAGTTAACAAACACATAAAATCTAAGGAAGTGCATCCAATTGGTGTGACATAAGCACTGGGAAAGGAAAAATGAGAGTAGATGTGTGTTATAGGCCTAATAAATCTGATGAGTGTAATGAGCAATTGTGAAGAGAAATAGAGTGGGCCAGTAAATTAGAATGTCTTATTATGTGAGGTTTTAATTTTCCGGATATTGACTGGAATTTGTGGGTTGGTCACTCACACACTAGCAAGGCTTTTTTGGATTTATTGGATGATTGTTTTCTACAGCAGCATGTTCAGGAGGCAACTACAGGGAGTAATACTCTTAATCTGATTATCAGTAGTGATTCTTCATGCATCAAGGATCTGCAGATAAAGGAACCAATAGGTGGCCGTTTGTTGTTGTTTGTTATTTTGTTTTTAGGAGCATTATGAGCACTAAGGCCGTATTGCTCCGGGATATGCGGTGGTCATTCCCTGACCTTTCCACATCCTCCGTATTTTGTGGTGACGGGCTCGAACCCCGGTCTAATTAAGAAGTGTGTTACGCACTGCTGCCCCTTCCCACCTGGCTATGGAGGCGCCACTAGGTGGCAGTGATCACAGTGTGCTAAAGTAGGAGGCTAGTGGGAACCAGACGTGTTCAAAGCCGCTAAGTGGATTTTCGTATTTATTGATTTGAAATTATTGTTTTTCTAAAACTATTGATTTAAATTTAGTAGTATAGCATTATTTTGTGATTTTCTGATTAATCTGGTGTATTTATTCTTTACTCGGCCTTGTAATTACATAAACGTATCGGAAAAGGTACCAAATCCACGTGTTACAAGTTGCAGCTCCGCTGAATGAGAAGTTTTTTAGCCATATTTAGCTGCTTTATTGACCAATTGTTACCTCAAATTATTTTCCATAAGTAGCTTATAGACCTAGTCAGGATCGATAGTTTATTCTGAATTGAGACAGCGAGATTTGGAAGTTCATTAATACTTAAGTGTCCGTAGATTTACCGCCATTGTTATATGATACAACGTTATATCCCGAACTAGATAGCGTTAGTATAGTATAGTATATAATATAATATTATCAATTAATCAGTAAAATCCATTAATTTTGTTAAACTTCATTGTCAATTAAATTGTACTTTTAACTAAATACATGTAACGAATTAGATTACAAACGTAACATAATTAATTACATAACTTGACACGGAAGTTATATAAACGGAACTCATAGATAATACTTGATACTGAAAAATATATATAACATTATAACTGTGTTGGGATACAAGTTTAGGGTTATAATTTTGTACTGAAATTGAAATTTTATTGAAATTAAATCGAAATCATGACTCAGACCAGAGCAGCAAAGCAAAAGGCTCAAGCTAATGGGAGTGCTGTGGCTCAGAGGAGAACTGAGGGGGGGGGGTAGTTGCCCTATGAATCACAGCCTTTTAAAATGCACTGCTTGCATGATGTTTGTGGAACAATCGGGTAAGGGACATGATATTGCCATGGGGGATGTCTTTGTTGGTGTGCGCGATGCAAGGAGTGTAACGAAATCAAGCGACAACTCAGCGTTGTTATGGGCCTATATGAGAACTTGAAGGACAGTGTGGATGCCCTCGAAGGATCTAAATTGAGGGGCCCATCAAGCTCTCAGCTGCCCACATCAACGCCAGAGCTTGCACTTGGTCATCACGCAACACAGCGGCAACACCCAAGGCAGAATGTGCTGGTCCCACAGGAACTAGTAGTTATTGGTGACTCTATTGTCAGGGAAACGAGACATGCTTTATAAAAAGGATAGGTGGAACAGGATCAGGGTATGTCTGCCAGGGACAAAGGTTCATGACGTTTTTTTTTTTTTTTTTTTATGAAAACCCCAAACACGAAAGGTATCAAAACCTATAGTACTTAGTGCTATGCATGGGTTGAAGGAGAAGTATGGGGGGAGGGGGATGCCGGAAACTTTGCTCTAGAGACTAAACATGGGTTTCACCACTTCAAGCTTCCAGTAAGCAAAGTGGTGGTATTTCACCATTTGATGAAAGTCATCGAGGCGCCTCCGTAGCCAGGTGGGAAGGAGCAGCAGTGAGTAGCACACGCTTCTTGATTAGACCGGGGTTCGAGCCCGTCACCACCAAATACGGAGGATGCGGAAAGGTCAGGAATGACCACCGCATG
The DNA here is from genome assembly GCF_048544385.1 of Mastigoproctus giganteus. NCBI lineage: Eukaryota > Metazoa > Arthropoda > Arachnida > Uropygi > Thelyphonidae > Mastigoproctus > Mastigoproctus giganteus. The sequence continues at coordinate 52,066,967 of NC_143576.1, read as the reverse complement.
TTCACGGAGCAATATGGCCTTAGTTGCTAATGCTCCTAAAAAAACAAACAAACAACATCGATGAAAGTCATCTACCACCTACAATGAAGAGCGAATATCGTATTTTAATGTAGAGCGGATATCATATTTTTAGGGCACAAAAGGTGATATAGTTGTACACGTTGGCACTAATGATATTATGAGTAGGAGACTAGCAGAATTAATTAACAAGTACAGTCACTGTTGAAAAAAAGCCATGAATTAGGGTTGAATTTGAAAGTGTCTGCAATTCTGCCCAGACACAATAGCAGGGAGTATATGATGAGGGCCTTGTCAATCAATTCGGCCCTAGAAAGATTGTGCAAGGCTCAAGGGGAAGAATTTTTTTTAGCCTGGTCTGTACTACATAACAGAAGAGACTGCTTCTACAGGGATGGGATACACTTAAATAGAAAGGGTGCAAGAATATTTGCTAAAGCTATCGAGGCAGTGTTAGGTGGGTTGGAAAACTGCTAGCGTGGGGGGGGATACAAGGACTAATAGATTAACAGTAGCCACTGGCAGAGGTGAAAGTGATTCTTGCACTGCTTCTATTGGAATGAGCAGAAGCCTGGAAAACAAGATGCAGGATATTTCTGACACTGCTGGGAGTCATTGTGGTACAAGTAAACACATGGGTTGTGTTAGGGTAGCTAAGAATAGAAACAGATGCATATATACTTGCTTGTACACCAATGCTAGGAGTTTGGTAAATAAAATTAATGAATTTGAGGTATTGCTCAAAGCATCAAAGGCAGATATTGTTGGGATATCAGAGATTTGGTGTCACACAGATATAAGGAATGCAGAACTGGAATTTGGGGAGAACAACGTCTACAGAAAGGATAGAGAGGATAGGAAGGGAGGAGAGGTTATGCTATTAATTAAGAAACACATAAAATCCAAGACAGTGCAGTGCAGTGTCGAGTCAGTTTGGTCTGACATAGGCATTGGGAGATCAAAATTGAGAGTAGGAGTGTGCTATAGGCCTAATGACTCTGATGAGTATAATAAGAAAATGTACAGGGAAATAGAGTAGGCCAGTAAATCAGAGAATCTTATAATGAGGGATTTTAATTTCCCAGATATTGATTGGAATTTGTGTGTTGGTCACTCACACAATAGCAAGGCTTTTGTGGATTTTTTGGATGATTGTTTTCTATATCAGCATGTTCGGGAGGCAACTAGAGGTAGTAATATACTTGATTTGATTATCAGTAGTGATTCTTCATGCATTAAGAATCTGCAGATAAAGGAACCACTAGGTGACAGTGATCACAGTGTGTTGAAGTGGGATTTACTCAAAGAGGTAACTACCATCAAGGGAAGGGTTATTGCTTTTGTAAAGGCAACTATGATGGTCTGAGACAGTATTTAAATTGTATACAGTGGGACCAACTGATGATGTTAGCAAAGCAAATTAAAAATGGAAGGCATTCAAAGAACTTATCTTAGAAGCTACTAGGCTTTACATACCAACTAAGAAATATTGTTCAAGGTTCAGGCTTAAATGGATATCAGATGAACTAATGAGACATATGGCAGAGAAGAAAATTGCATGGGATACATATAAATTAACACGTAACACAGAAGCCTATGATAGATACAAGTTGATATGTAACCAAGTTAAAAAGGAGGTTAGGCAGGCGAAAGAAAATTACGAGAAATCTTTGGCAAGGTAAACTCTAGAAGGAAGGGGATGAATCAGGTTGGTCCACTTGATATCAATGGTTCAACTATTGATGATCCTGCTCAGATAGCTAACAAACTAAATGAATATTTTGGATCAACATTCACACATGAGGAGTTATTCAGCGAGAGGAATGCCAGAGGTGTATTCAACTCTTGCAGTAAGCTAGATAATCTTGTAATAACTGAGAGTAAAGTGGAGGAGAAATTGTTGAAGATAAACACAAGAAGGGCACCTGGGGGTGGATGGGTTCTATCCAGTTATATTAAAGGAGGCAGCAAAGGAAGTAAGCAAACCCCTAGCCATAATTATGAGAGCTTCCTTGGACTCAGGGGGATACCTATAGACTGGAGATGTGCAAATGCGATCCCAATTCACAAAGGAGGATCAAAGGCTGACACAAGTAATTATAGACTCGTGAGTTTAACTTCTGTTCCAGGAAAATTAATGGAGGCACTGGTTAATGAAGCACTACAGGATCATCTAGACAAGACTTCAGTTATAACTCGGACACAGAATGGTTTTGTTAAGGGGAAGTCTTGCCTGACCAATTTGATTGGATACTATGATGCAGTCACAAAAGAACTGGATGTAGGGAATAACTTTGATATTATGTGCTTGGATCTTAGAAAAGTCTTTGATACTGTTGCACATGGAGGACTGCTGCACAAATTGGAGCAGTGTTGTATTGGAGGCAAATTGCTGCTATGGATAAAGGGGTGGTTGAGGGGGAGAAGATAGATAGTGGTAATCAATGTACACTGCTCATCGTGGACTAATGTTATTAGTGGAGTCCCTCAGGGTTCAGTGTTGGGTCCATTATTGTTTTCTGTATTTATAAATAATATTGATGATGGTATATCAAGCTTAATGTCCAAGTTTGCAGACGATACAAAGGTTGGCAGGGTTGTTAAAGACACTACTGACACTATGCTACTCCAACAAGATCTGGAAAGGTTGAGCAGATGTGCTGAGAGGTGGCAAATGAAGTTTAACGTTGACAAATGTAAAGTTGTACATGTGGGAAGCAGTAATTCACAGTAACGTATCAACTATGTGGTACTACAATGACAGTGGTAGAGAATGAAAAGGACCTGAGGGTAATTGTGCAGGCAGATATGAAGTTCTCTGAGTAGTGCAGACGGGCTGCAAGAGTAGCTCATAGTGTATTGTCGATGATATACAGGAATTTTTCTAGCAGGGATAAGGATGTGATTATTCCCTTGTATAAGGCAATGGTCAGGCCACACCTAGAGTACTGTATACAGGTCTGGAGGCCTCATTTCAAAAAGGATGTAGAGATGCTGGAACGTGTACAGAGAAGGGCAACAAGATTAGTGAATGGAACAAAGGGGTGCTCTTACGAAGAATGGCTTAAGTTTTGCAAATTACAGTGTCTGGAGACTAGGCACCACCGAGGTGATCTGATAGAGGTGTATAAAGCCTTGAATGGTTTTTAAGCATGCTCAATGCTGATGGGATTCTTCCTCTTGCTCAGAATAATCACCTGAGAGGGCATAAATTCAAATTGAGGAAAGACGGATGTAGGATAGACGTGAGGAAATTTTCCTTTAGCCAGCGGGTGGTTGGTTGGTGGAACAGACTTCCATCCCTTGTCGTGGAAGTTGATAGCCTAAATAAGTTTAAGGCTCAGCTGGACAGGTATTTCGAACGAACAGAGGAGTGAAATGGAAGTGGTTATTTTTTGTTTATTTATTTATTTTTTTTGGCTGATGCTGCATAAGCTTGCTTTCTTGCATCAAATGCCTCTACTAATGCTAATGCTTTCATTCCCTTCATCAATTTGATTGCCCTTTTCTGCACCTGATACGTTGGATGGGTGGCCTTCTCTGCACCTGTTCCAGCAGATCACCATACTTACTAAAATGAGACCTCCAGACATCTGTGTAGTACTAAAGATGTGGCCAAACCATCTCCTTGTATATCATTGACACAGTTTTGTGAGCTGTCCTGGCAGTCTGTCTGTACCACTCAGAGAACTTCAAATCTAACTGCACAGTTACCCTAAAGTCTTTTCCATTTTTCACTACCCTGAATGGAGTGAAAGTATCCAGAATAATGTACCACACCATTGGTAAATTACTCTAGGGTTACTGCTACCCATATGCAGTAATTTATTATTATTATTAGCTATACTGTGGAAGGAAACCTGAGGCTTATACTGCACCAGCCAAAAAAAAAAATTCAAGTTTCCATGAGAGAGAGAGAGAGAGAGAGAGAGTGTCAGTCAAAAGTAGAAGGGAATCACCAAGAAAGAGAAGAATGATGATATCCAGCTCAGAATCCCGGGTGTGCCAAGCCCATACTCACCAGATGTGAGCCCCTGGGGTAAACTGCAACTGCTATTTCTCAACTCACCTGCCTAATTTTTCTAGATTCTGTTGCAGTAGCATGCCATCATTACTATCATTCACCACCCTGCCAAACTTTGTATCACCTGCAGACTTAGACATTAAGCTTAATATACCTGATATACTGTACCTTCATCAATATCATTATTAAATATAGAACACAACAATGGACCGAACATTGAACCCTGGGAGACTTGACTAATAACATTTGCCAATGAAGAGCAGTGTTCATTCATACTCAGTCTGTCTTCTTCCACTCAGCATCACCTTATCCATAGCAGAAACTTGTCTTTAACCACACTGCTCCAATTGATTTATGTACCACAGTATCAAAAGCTTTCTGAAATCCAAATATATGATATTAGAATTATGTTTTGCATCCCATTCCTTTGTTACTGCATCATAGTATCCAGTCAGATTGGTTAGACCCTTAAGAAATCATGCTGTTACTGCAGTATAATTGCATTATGCCTGGATGGTCCTTCTGACATAGTTTCTTTAGCCAGTGTTTCCATTATTTTCTCCGGAACAGAAGTTCAACTAATAGGTCTGTTTGCTTAACCCCCCCCCCCAAATCCAAACATGCTGTCATAATTATGGCTAAGAATTTGCCTACCCCCTTTGTTGCTTCCTTTAATATAATGAATAGATCCCTTACATCCATCCATCCCAAGTGCCTTTTTTATGTTTAGCTTCAATCATTTTTCTTCACTCTCCTCTCAGTTATTACTAAAACTTTTAGCTCCCTGTTAGAGTTTGGTAAACTCCTTGCATTCCCTTCCCTTAAAAAATTTCTTGTGTGAATGTAAATACAAATACATATTTGGCTTGTTGGCAATCTGAGCAGAATCATCAACAGGTAATTAATTGATATCAAGTAGACTACTGTGATTCAGCTCCTTCCTTTTACTATTAATATAAGTAAAGAAGTCTTTTGATGCTTTTCCTGGGATGTTTTTTTTTATTTGCCAAAGATTTCTTGTAATCTGCCTTTTCTTGTTTAATCTCTTTTGTGCTTTGATTACAAATTAGTTTTTATATGCCATATTTTTCTGTTTCACCTAATTTGCATCCTTTGCAATTTCTTCTCTGCCATAAGTCTCATCAGTTCATCCATTTAGGTCTAAAACTTGAATAGTATTTCTTAGTATGAAAAACTTGGTAGCTTCTACAATTATTTGACTGAATGCTTCCCATTTAGAATTTGCTGATGTTAATCATTTTGATGATCAGTGTCACCATGTGATAATTAACATCATCAGGTGGTCTCACTGCATGTAATTTAAAAACTCTCTGAGACCATTGTAGTCACCCTTACAAAATTAGAAAGCCCTTTACACAGTAGCCGACTTTTGAAGTGGGATCTACTAAGACAGTTACTTGACAGTAGTTGTCTTAGTAGATTCTTAATGTATGAAGAATTGTCACTGATAATGAGATCAAGAATACTGCTTCCTCTTGTTTCCTCTCTAACATGCTGCTGTAGAAAACAACCATCTAATAAATCTGCAAAACCCTTATTAAAGTGTGAATGACCAAACTGCTAGTTCACTAGTGTAGCGACCCTTATTCGGGCCCATGTTCGGGGCCCCTACTTAATTAATGAAAATTGCAAAAACAGGAGACAGCCAAAGATGCCGTGCCCGGAGACAATTGCCTTTCCTGCCTACGTGGTAGCTACGCCACTGTGCTAGTTCCAGTCATAGATGAGACATGGGTCCTCACTTTCAGCCAGAGGATCAGTCCAAACAGTGAAAACACGGCTGTTTTCTTCCTTGAAAGATAGCCAAGTCAATTCCTTCAGCTGGAAAGGTGGTGGCATTAGGTTTTTGGGACACTGTGGTGTGTGTTCATTATGGATTAACTTCAGAAAGTCAGACAGTCACAGGGGCATGTTATGCAGACCTTGTAAAGAATTTGTATGAAAATATCAAAGACAAATGCCAAGGAAAACTACAAGGACTCTTGTGCCAACAGCACAATGCACCTGCTCACAAGTCTCATTGTCATGGCTGTAATACATGATTGCCACTTTAAAATCTTAGACCATCCCCCATATTCACCACATCTATCATCACTGGGGTTTCGCATATTTCCAAATATGAAAGAAAAAGAAAAAAAAAAAAAAAAACTGGCGGGCATCAATTTTTGAACTAACACTGATGTCACTTCTGCACTGAATGCATTCCTGAATACCCAAAAGAAAACTTTCTTCATAAGTGGAATCAGTGCATTGCAACATAGGTGGAAAAAATATATTGACTCCAAAGCAGTGTATACCAAAAAGCAACGTGTTACCAGACTCCTTAAATAAACCCTTTATACTTGTATCATGAACTTTTTAATTGCCCCATAAGAGTAGAAGATCTGCAGCCCTACTTAACAAGTACAGAGCTGTTTTAAAAAAATAATGAGTTAGGGCTAAAGTTGAAATTGTGTCATGTCCCAAACACGATATGAGGGACTATATGATGTCTTGTTAATCAATTCGGCCCTGAAGAGATTGTGCAACACTCGTGGGGTAGAAGTTTTCCAGCATGGTCTGTGCTTGTTAACAGAAGAGACTGCTTCTACAGGGATGGGACACACTTAAATAGAATATTTGCTGATGCTCTCAAGGCAGTGATAGGTGAGTCAGAAAACTGCTACCCTGAGGGGGGGGGGGGTACACAGACTAATAGATTAACAATAGCCACAGGCAAAGTTGAAAGTGTGATTCTTGCACTGCTTCTATTGGAATAAGCAACAGCCATGAAAGCAAGTTGCTGGAGATTTGAAGAACTCCCAGGAACCATCATGAAACAACTAAATACATGAGCTGTGTTAGGGTAACTAAAAGTAAAAGCAGGTGCGTGTATACTTTCAGATATACGAACGCGAGAAGTATTGTAAATAAATTTGAGGAATTTGAAGTGCTAGTCAAAACATCAAATGCACACATTGTTCAGATTTCATAGCTATGGTGTCACTCTGTTATAATGAATGCAGAATATGAATACAGGCACCCCCCTACTTACCTATAAACGACTTACGTACAACTCGCAGATAAGTACAAAGCACAAAGCTGCTGCTATGTTCAGTTACAAGAATCAATTTTGAACACCTTCGTGATATTTTTCTAAAGCAGATTTCTGGAGGTCACTACCATAAAATAATGAAAACAACTTGCACTTTCCAGTTTATTGGGCTTTTCTGTTAATGCAATGTACTTATAAGTGGGTAGTAAACTCGATCTTATTGCACTTGCAATGATACCGATAGCTGGAATTCTGTGGAACTTTACATTATTATGGTGAAATGTGGTTCCCCTTCACTGAAATCTTCAATCATAGAAAAAACATAAATAAATTTTCAGAATCTTCTCTTCATTCCTATTTTTTGAGCTTCGTAAAATTGTCACTCCATATCACACTTGCACAATCGTGTTAGTTGCAATTTGTGCGTGTCGTGTTCTTTGTTATTGATTGCTTATTTTCTTACTGTTTTAAATTTAAATTTTACAACCAAAAAAAAAATGTCGGTGAACAGAAATACCAATTAGTTAAACTATTAATTAAGCTAGTACATAAGCGTAAATTTATTTTTAATTTTGCTAACCTGTGGGAAATATTCTTCCGATTTTCACACATCATTTAATTTTGTTAATTGGAGGAAGTTAAGTATAAACTTGTGTTCTATATCTTTAATTTTATAGCCTATGGATGATATTTTTCCTATTTTCGCTTATTAGAATAGCTGTTTAATAGATTTAAAATTCAGTTTGAAAATGTGATCACAATGATCGGCACTTACTACATATCATATAGTGAACAGTATTTTATTTTGGAGAGTCCATCATAAAGTGATTTGATCGTATATTAAATTAAATTAGTTTTAAATAAATACTGTAATCTAAATAATACTGTACTATACATTATTATTCATTGTATGTTTTTTCAGCCTCGTTACAAATCCTAACTGAGTTAAATGAAGTTTATTGGGGGTTATAATCTCGGTGCATTGTACTGTATATGTATTTTGCATCTACAAGACCGAAGTTGGACTTACGTACATGAAAAAAAAACAGATTAAGTATGTAAGTCGAGCAGTGCCTATATTGGGAGTACAATGCATACAGAAAGGATAGATAGCATAGCAGAGAGAGCAGTTAAGCTCTTAGTTAAGAAGCACATAAAATCTAAGACAGTGCATCCAGTTTATATAGGTGGCCAGTGCTTTGTTGAGTCAGTTTGGTGTGACATAAACACTGGAAAAGCAAAAATGAGAGCAGGCATGTGTTATAGGCCTAATGACTGATAAATACCGCAAACAGCTGTACAAAGAAATAGAGTGGGCTAATAAATCTAAATGTCTTATAAGGGGGGATTTTAACTTTCCAGATATTAACAGGAACTTGTGGGTCAGTCACTCACAAAAAGCAACAACTTTGTGGGTTTATTGGATGATTGTGATTGTTTTCAACGGCAGCATGTTAGAGAGGCAACAAGAAAGAGTAAATAATCTTGATCTGATTATCAGCAGTGATTATTCAAGCATTAAAATCTGCAGATAAAAGAACCACTAGTTGGCAGTGATCATAGAATATGCTGTATAGAATTAATTTGGAATTTACTTAAAAATGGAATTACCATCAAAGCTAAAGGAAGAGGATTTTTCTTTCATAAAGGTGATTACAGTGGCCTCAGACATTGTTTAAATTCTATACAGTGGGACCAACTGATTATTTTCCCATCAGCAATTCTAAATGGGAAACATTCAAGGAATTAATCATAGACGCTACTAGGATTTTTGTACAAACTAAGAAATACTCTTCAAAGTATAGGCCTAAATGAATTCTGATGTACTGCAGAGCTGCACGCTATAGAGTTATGGCGCCTCCGTAGCCAGGTGGGAAGGAGCAGCATTGCGTAGCACAGGCTTCTTGATTAGACCGGGGTTCGAGTCCATCACCACCAAATATGGAGGATGCGGAAAGGTCAGGGAATGACCACCGCATATCCCGGAGCAATATGGCCTTAGTTGCTAATGCTCCTAAAAACCAAATAACAACAAACAACTATAGAGTTAGCCTTGGATCACATTAGTGAATCCCCATACCAACGGTTCATTTTATATTCCGACTCTCTCAACGTGTTACAGGCTTCAATAACTGTGAGATATAATTCTCATCCAGTTCTGTCTAGCATTCAGCAGAAGATTCACTTTCTCCATGAATGTGAATATGATATCCGCTTCTGCTGGATTCCCAGCCACATTGGGATTAGGGGAAATGATTTGGCTGACACCGCAGCCAAATCAGCAGTTCCCAATAATAATTGCTGCCTGTCAGTCCCCTATACAGACTACAGGCAAATAATACACCAAAAGATACATTCCCAATGGCAGGATTCGTGGAATAGACAGACTGCAAATAAATTATATCGTATAAAGCCTGTAATTGAACCGTGGCAGTCTAGTCTGTGAAGGAATCGTAAAGAGGAAGTTATTCTCGCCCGGACCCGCATAGGACATAGTCATTTGACTCATTCATTTTTGCTGAGGGATGATGACCCTCCTATGTGTGTGTCCTGTGGCACAATTTTAACGATCAGACACCTTTTAATTGACCGTCCAGATTTTAGCAGCACCCGTTTTAGCATTAGTAGAGGCATTTGATGCAAGAAAGCAAGCTTATGCAGCATCAGCCAAAAACAAAAAAAAAAAAAAAAAAAACCCACTTCCACTTCACCCCTCTGTTCGTTCAAAATACCTGTCCAGCTGAGCCTTAAACTTATTTAGGCTATCAACCTCCACCACAAGGGATGGAAGTCTGTTCCACCAACCAACCAACCACCCGCTGGCTAAAGGCAAATTTCCGCACGTCTATCCTACATCTGTCTTTCCTCAATTTGAATTTATGCCGTCTCAGGTGATTTTTCTGAGCTAGAGGAAGAATCCCATCAGCATTGAGCATGCTCAAACCATTCAAGGCTTTATACACCTCTATCATATCACCTCGCTGGTGCCTAGTCTCCAGACACTGTAATTTGCAAAACATAAGCCTTTCTTCGTAAGAGCACCCCTTTGTTCCATTCACTAATCTTGTTGCCCTTCTCTGTACTCATTCCAGCAGCTCTACATCCTTCTTGAAATGAGGCCTCCAGACCTGTATACAATACTCAAGGTGTGCCCTGACCATTGCCTTATACAAGGGAATAATCATCTCCTTATCCCTGCTAGACAAATTCCTGTATATCATTGATAAGACACCATGAGCTACTCTTGCAGCCCATCTGCACTGCTCAGAGAACTTCATATCTGCCTGCACAACCACCCCCAAGTCCCTTTCATTCTCTACCACTGTCAGTGTAGTACCACAGAGTTGATACGTTGCTCTGGGGTTGCTGTTTCCCATGTGTAGTACTTTACATTTGTCAATGTTAAACTTCATTTGCCACCTCTCAGCCCATCTGCTCAACCTTTCCAGATCCTGTTGTAGCAGCATACTGTCAGTAGTGTCCTTGACAACCCTGCCAACCTTTGTATCATCTGCAAACTTGGACAATAAGCTTGATATACCATCATCAATATCATTTATAAATACAGAAAACAATAATGGACCCAACACTGAGACCTGAGGGACTCCACTAATAACATTAGTCCACGATGAGCAGTGTCCATTGATTACCACTCTCTGTCTTCTCCCCCTCAACCACCCCTTTATCCATAGCAGCAATTTGCCTCCAATGTCACACTGGTCCAATTTGTGTAGCAGTCTTCCATGTGCAACAGTATCAAAAGCCTTTCTAAGATCCAAGTATATAATATCAAAGTTATTCCCTGCATCCAGTTCTTTTGTGACTGCATCATAGTATCCAATCAAGTTGGTCAGGCAAGACTTCCCCTTAACAAAACCATGCTGTGTCTGAGCTATAACTGAAGTCTTGTCTAAATGATCCTGCAGTGCTTCTTTAACCAGTGCCTCCATTTTACCGCTTTCAATCATCCGACTGAGCCTTATACACTCAGTCAGATTTTATCCGACAATGACAACGTGTCTGCTGTTTTTAGCTATTTTAAATCAATAGAGGTTTTTAATTGTATTTAAAATTTATGTTATTGTTATCTCTTTGATTTATTTTTTAGATATTTGTTATTATATATCTGGACATGGTGGCCTAATTAATTTGGTCACCGAGAGCTTAAATTTTTAGATATTGCCTGGCCTTGGTGCGATGTAGCCTTAGGCACAATTTGCGCCAAAAAATCCAAACAAACAAACAAGAATTCTGATGAACTAATGAAACTCATGGCAGACAAGAAAAGTGCTTGGGATACTATAAATTGTCAGGTGACAGAAGCCTATGGGAGATATAAACTAGTCTGTAACCAGGCAAGCGAAGGCAGATTACCAGAAATCTTTGGAAAAGGATGAAAAAATATCAACAAAGACTTCTTTATTACGAAAAAACTAGAAGAAAGGGGATGAATTTAATTGATCCACTCGATATCAATGGTTTGACTGTTGATAATCCTGCTAAGCATGCAGACAAACTGAATGAGTATTTTGTATCAAGATTCACACATGAGGAATTTAGGGAAGGAAATGCTAAACATTTGTCAAACTCGAAGTGGGATCTAAATGATATTAGCATTAGTAGAGGCATATGATGCAAGAAAGCAAGCTTATGCAGAATCAGCCAAATAAAGCCCTCCGATTTCACCCCTCCATTCGTTCCAAATGCCTGTCCAGCTCAGCCTTAAATTTATTTAGGCTATCAACTTCCATAACAAAAGATTGAAGTCTGTTTCACCAATCAACTACCCGCTGGCTAAAGGCAACTTTCCGCACATCTATTCTACAACCGTCTTTCCTCAGTTTGAAATTGTGTCCCCTCAGGTTCTTAATCTGAGCCAGAGGAAGAATCCCATCAGCATTCAGCTTGCCCATCCCGTTCAAGGCCATATACACCTCAATCAGATCACCTCGCAGGTGCCTACTCTCCAAATGCTACAATTTGCAGAAATTAAGCCTTTTTTGGGAAGATCACTCCTTTGTTCCCCTCGCCAATCTTGTTTCCCTTCTTTGTACTCGTTCTAGCAATTATACATCCTTACTAAAATGAGGCCTCCAGACCTGTACACAGTACTCTAGTTATGGCCTGACCATTGCTATAATGGGATAATCACCTCCCTGTCCCTGCTAGCAAAATTCCTATATATCATTGACAAGACTCCATGACCTGCACTTGCAGCCCATCTGCACTGCTCAGTGAACTTCATATTTGACGGCACAATTACCCCCAGGTCTTTTTCACTTTCCACTTCCTTGAGTGTAGTACCGCACAGTTGGTACGTTTCTCTTCGCTTATTGCTACCCATAAGCAATACTTTACATTTGTCAATGTTAAACTTCAGTTGCCACTTCTCAGCCCATTTGCCCAACTTATCTCGATGCAGTTGGAGTAGCATACTGTCTTTACTGTCGTTAACAACCCTCACAACCTTTCTATCATCTGCAACTTGGAAATTAAACCTTATATACCTTCATCAAAATTATTGATAAATAGGCAAAACAAAAATGGGCCCAACACCGAACCGTGGGGAACTCCACTAATAGCATTTGTCCACGAAGAGCAGTGTCCATTGATTACCACTCTCTGTCATCTCCCACTCAACCATCGCTTTTTCCACTGTAGCAACCTACCCTTAATGCCATACCTCTCCAATTTGTACAGCAGTCTTCCATGTGCAACAAAAGCTTTCCAGAAATCCAAGTATATGATATCAAAATTATTTTTGGCATTCAGCTCCTTTGTGACCACATCATAGTATCCAATCAAATTGGTCAGACAAGACCTCCCTTTAACAAACACATGCTGTGTCTTAACTATTACTGCAGCCTTGTCTAGGTGATCCTGCAATGCTTCTTTAACCAGTGATTCCATTATTTTCACTGGAACACAAGTTAAATTAACAGGTCTATAGTTATTTGTGTCACCTTTTGAACTACGTTTGTGAATTGGTGATACATTTGCACACCTTCAATCCATCATCACCTTCCCTGAGTCAAAGGAAGCTCTCATAATTATGGCTAAGGGTTTGCTTACTTCCTTTGCTGCGTTCTTTAATATAACTGGATAGATCCCATCCACCCCAGGTGCCTTTTTTTATGTTTATCTTCAACAATTTCTCCTCCACTATCCTCTCAGTTATTACAAAACCACTTAGCTCCCTGTTAGAGTTTAATAAACTTCTGGTATTCCCCTTATTGAATAACTCCTCATGTGTGAATGTAGATGCAAAATACTCATTCAGTTTATCAGCTACCTGAGCATGATCGTCAATAGTCAACCCATCTATATTAAGTAGTCCAATCTGATTCATCCCTTTCCTTCTAAAGTTTACATAAGTAAAGAACTCTTTGCTGTTTTCTTTGCATCCTTTGCCAAAGATTTCTCGTAATCTACCTTCGCCTGCCTAACCTCCTTTGTGACTTGATTACAGACTAGTTTATATCTACCATAGGCTTCTGTGTCACCTGATACTTTATATGCATCCCATACATTTCTGTTCCCTGCCACGAGTTTCATTGATTCATCTTACATCCAATTAGGCCTAAACCTTGAACAGTATTTCTTAGTTGGAATGAAAAGCCTACTAACCTCCAAAATCAAGTCCCTGAAGGCTTTCCATTTAGAATTCAACGTTGGTAACATCATCAGTTGAGACCTCTGTAGTCACCTTTACGAAAGCAAAAGCCCTTCTCTTTAGCCTTGATGGTAGTTACATCTTTAAGTAATTCCCACATCAGTACATTGTGATCACTGTCACCCAGTGGTTCCTTTATCTGCAAATTCTTAATGCGTGAATAATCACTGCTGATAATCAAATGAAGTGTATTACTCCCTCCTGTTGCCTCTCGAACATGTTGCTGTAGAAAACAGTCATCCAATAAATCCACAAAGGTCCTGTTAGTGTGCAAGTGACCAACCCACAAGTTCCAGTCAATATCTGGAAAGTTAAAATCCCCCTTTATAAGACATTCTGATTTACTCGCCCACTATTTCTCTGCACAATTGCTCATACTCATGAGATTCATTAGACCTATAACACATACCCATTCTCATTTTTCCTTTCCCAGTGCTTATGTCATTTGTCACCAAACAGACTCAACTTTGCATTGTCCGCCAACATCAATTGGATGCACTTCCTTAGATTTTATGTGTTTCTTAACTAACAGCATAACCCCTCTTACCTTCCTGTCCTGTGTATCCTTCCTGTACACATTGTACTTTCCAAATTCCAATTCTGCACTGGTTATATCTGTGTGACACCACATCTCTGATATCCCAACAATATCTGCCTGTGATGTCTTGACTAGCACTTGAAGCTCATGAAATTTATTAACTATACTCCTAGCACTGGTGTACATGCAAGAATCATGCACCTGTTCCTACTCTTAGTTACCCTAACACAGCCCGTATATTTACTTGTTCCACTATGCACTCCCAGCAGTCCTGGAAATCTCCATTACCTTGTTTTCCATGGCTGCTGCTCATTCTAATAAAAGCAGTACAAGAATCACTTTTGCCTCTGCCTGTGGCCACTGTAAACCTTTTAGTCTGTGTATCCCCCCCCCCTCCCAAGCTAACAGTTTTCCGACCCACCTAACACTGCCTCAATTGCATCAGCAAATATTCTTTCACCCTTTCTATTTGTGTGTACCCTATCCCTGTTGAAGCAGTCTCTCCTGTCAATAAGTACAGGCCAGGCTGAAAAAAATTCTACCCCTTTAGCCTTGCTCAACCTGCCCACGGCCGAATTGATTGACAAGGCTTTCATCATATACTCCCTCCTATCGTGTCTCGACATTATTGCAGTCACTTTCACATTCAACCCTAACTCGCAACTTTTTTTTCAACATTGATCTGTACTTGTTGAGTAAATCTGCACATCTCTTACTCTTAATGTCATTATTTTCAACGTGTACAACAATATCACCTTTTGTGCCCTTAAAAGGTGATATCTGCTCTGTAATATCATGAACTTCTGCCCCTGGCAGACATTTTGTGATAACTGAGTTGAAAGTGGAAGAGAAATTGTTGAAATTAAACATAAGAAAGGCATGTGGGGTGGATGGGATCGATCCAGTTATATTAAGGGAGACGGTGAAGGAAGTAATCAAACCCTTAGCCCATAATTATGAGAGCATCCTTGGATTCAGGGAAGATGGTTTCACCAAGGATGATCATCAAAGCATAACATTAATAATTAACGACCTATCAATTCAACTTCTGTTCCAGTGAAAATTATAGCATCACTGGTAAAAGAAGCAATGCCGGATCATCTAGAGAAGAAAGCAATTGTACTTCAAACACAGCATTGGTTTTTCAATGGAAAATCTTCTTTGACCAATTTCATGGGTTACTACGATTTGGTCACAAAGGAACTGAATGCAAAAATATAATTTTGATATCATATACTCGGATCTCATTAAAGCCCTTGATACTGTTGCACAAAAAAAAAAAAAAACTATTGTCCACATTAGAGCAGTGTGTCATTAAGAGCAAGTTGCTGTTATGTACAACAGCATTGAGTGGGATAAAGCAGAGAGTGGTAATCAATAATCATTGCTATTCTTAGGCTGAGTTTAAAAGTTGGTGATATAGGCTGAGAAATGGCAATTGAAGTTTAACATTCATAAATGCAAAGTATGCATATGGATGACAGTAACCACAGAGAAACGTAACAACTGTGTGTGTGGCACTACACACAGGGTAGTGGAAAATCAGAAAGAACTGGGGTAATTCTCCAGTCAGATATAAAATTCTCTGAGCAATGAAGACAGTCTGCCAGGACAACTCGTAGGGTTTTTTTCAATAATATAAAGGGATTTTTCTAGCAGGGATAAGAAGGTGATTATTGCATTACATAAGGCAATCATCAGGCCACATCTTGAGTACTGCATACATGTTTGGAAGCCTCATTTTAGGAAGAATGTGCTGCGGCTGGAATGAGTACAGTGAAGGGCAATTAGATTGGTGAGCAGAACAAAGGGGTGCTGTTATCAAGAAAGTCTTCAGTTATGCAAATTACAGTGTCTGGTGATCTGATTGAAGTGTTTAAGGCTTTTAATGGTTTGAGCAAGCTCAATGCTGATGGGAATCTATCTCTTGCTCAGACCACACACATCAGGGGGCACAAATTCAAATCGAGAGGATGGTTACAGAATACATGTGTGGGACTTTGCCTTTAGCTAACGGGTGGTGGATTGTTGGAAACAAGCTTCAGCCTGTTGTTGTGGAAGTTGATAAATTAAATAAAGTCAAGGAAGAACTAGACAGACCATTGGAAAGAATGAATAGGTAAAATCAAGTCAAGGATCAATGTCAAGGATCTGAGTATATTCTTACCATGTGTACACCATATCTAAAAATTTCATTACTTCATACAGCATGTCCCACCTACTTTTTCTTACTATTGAATACACAATGATTTGTCAAACTAATAGAGCAAGCTTATCTGCGAAAAGATCTAAACCTCCCAAGCACTTCCTAATTCATTTCACAAATATACGTGGTCTCAATTCTAATCTCAACGATGTCCATTTCCACTTGCAGTCTGCCAAACCCCATGTACTTTTTCCTACAGAATCTCAGTTATTGGCTGATTCAACTACTGCTCATCTCAGATGCCCAAATTATTCGCTGTTTGATTCCTTTTGCCTCAAAGGTGGTACTTGTGCTTATATCCGTTCTGATATTCCCTGTCAGAGACTTGGCAATTTGGAATCTCCTCTCTTTGATCTTCTCTGGCTTAAAATCTCTCTACCTCATTCTGTCAAATTTGTCTGTTGTCTCTACCATTCTCCCAACTCCACTAATCACTTGGAGCTCTTTGACTTCCTCTCTTTGCAATTGGACTTTCTCCAGTCCAACTTTCCTAACAGTGAGGTAATTTTCCTTGGTGATTTTAATGTTCAAAACTCCAGCTGGCTTCCGTTTTCTAGTCACACCGACCCAGCTGGTCGTGATGCTCAGGCTTTTGCAATTACTAATGACCTTGCACAGATTGTTCATTTACCTACGAGAATACCAGACAATCCTAATCATACAGCCAATATGCTTGATCTTTTTCTCACAAACAACCCTTCTAAGTACACGGTCGAAGTGAGAGGTCCTTTAGGCACTTCAGATCACAACTTGGTGATTGTCTCTTCTCCAATGGAACCTTTATCTCCTGGCTATTCCGAACCTCGTGTTGTTTCACATTACAAGAATGCAAAATGGGATGACCTGCGAGACTTCTTTTCTTCTTTTTCTTGATCGGATTACTGTTTCAAAACTTCTGATGTCAACGTTTGCTCAGATCGCGTCAGTGAAATTATTCTTGCAGGAATGAAATCCTTTATCCCACACTCCACTTTAAAATCTCGTCCTTTATCTAAACCTTGGTTTTCCAATAAATGTGCTAAGGCTGTTCAAGAGAAGAATGTTGCATATCATAATTGGCTTGTTTCTAATTCTCCAGTTTCATTTTCTGCGTACACCAAAGCTTGCAATGATTGTAAAGCAGTTATTAATCAATCAACACTAGAGTTTGAACAGACTAAGAGTAGAAAACTTGCGTCTTGCCAAAGGTATTGGCCGCAACTTTTGCCCATCTCTGCTCCCACCTCTGTCCAAACCAGATGGTTCTGTTGTCACTTCAGCCAAGTATAAAGCTGACCTGCTAGCATCCCATTTTTCTTCCAACTCATGTATTAATGATCTTGGTAAAACAATTCCCACCATTCCCAACACGCTCCATTCAATGCCCACTGTCATCTTCCGTCAAAAGGATGTCAGAAGGATTTTGACGAATCTTAATGCTAAGAAAGCTCCAGGTCGTGATGGTATTTCTCCACTTGTTCTCAAAACCTGTGCTCCTGAACTTACTCCTATTCTTTGCCACCTTTTTTCTCTTTCCTATTCCAAAGATGTTTTTCCTTCTGCTTGGAAATTTGCTCATATCCGGCCAGTTCCTAAAAAGGGTGACAAATCCCTCCCATCCAATTATTGTACCATTGCAATTACTTCTACTTATTCTAAAGTAATGGAGAAATCAATTAACCACCAACTCTTTAAACTACCTAGAAACCTTCCGTCTGATCAACAATCGCCAGTATGGATTCTGTCAGTGTCTCTCCACTAGTGATATTCTGGCTTATGTTACCCTTTTATGGACTAATTCAATGGAAAGGTTTGGTGAAACACAAGTAGTTGCTCTTGACATCTCAAAGGCTTTCGATCGTGTTTGGTATAAAGGTCTTCTAAACAAGCTTCCATCTTATGGTTTGCCAACTGTTTTTAGTAATTGGTTATCCAGTTTTCTCTCTGATCGCTCACTGAGGGTGATGGTAGATGGCTCTCTGTCTTCTAACTTCTCCACTAATGCCGGTGTCCCCCAAGGTTCAGTTCTTTCCCCCACTCTTTTCCTCTTGTATATTAATGACCTTCTTCCATTGACTGGAAATCCTGTCCATAGTTTTACCGATCATAACACATTGCATTCCACTTTCTATTTCAAGAAACCTTGTCCTGCTCAATTAGCTTCAACTTCTCGAAAATCTGCTACCAGTTTTAAATGCCGATCTTCAGTTAATTCTCCAGTGGGGCAAAGCCAACTTAGTTGATTTCAACCCTTCTAAAACTCAGTCTTGTCTTATATCTTTCAAAAAGAATTCTTCTGCTCCTATGCTTATCTTTAGTTACACTCCAATATCTAACCAAAATGATATATCTCTTTTTGCGATTACCCTGACTTCTAATCTCTCTTGGCACAAGCACATTAGAAATATTGCTTCCTCTGGATCTAAAAAACTTGGTTTTCTCTTTCACTCTCGGCGTTACTTTTCTTCCAAACAGCTGCTCACTCTGTATAAATTGCAAATCCGCTCTGCCATGGAATATTGTCCCCACATCTGGGGTGGTGCCCCCAAAACCTCTCTCAGGCTTCTCGATTCCATTCAGAAGAGGGCAGTTAGGTTAATTAATGATTCATCTTTAACAAAGTCTCTCCACTCGCTGTCTCATAGACGTTCTGTTTCTGCTGCATGCCTCTTCTACAGATACTTCCATGGGCACTGTTCTTCTGAATTGGCTTCTTTAATTCCCGCTCTCTCTCTTTCAAAACGCTCCAAACACGTGCCGCCACCAGCCAACATCCAATTACTGTCCAACTTCAAACTCACAGAACCAACTTTTCATCTTCCTCGTTTATTCATTCAACTGCCGTTTTCTGGAACAACCTTCCTTCATACGTATTTCCTGAAAATTACAGTCTACAGAAGTTCAAGTCCAGTGTCAACAAATATCATCTTTCATCTTCTCAACCTCCAACCCAAGCATGGTACTAAGTTCTATAGGTTCTAATACCTCTCATGTTTGGGGTTTACATAAAAAAAAATGGAAGGTGTCTTTTTTTCTTTTTTTTTTTTTTTGCTGTTGCATGATTTGACACTTCTAATGCAAAGTGATTGTTGGTTCATCTATGTCATTAACATTAGAATTATTAGAGGCATATGATGCAGGAAAGCAAACTTATAGAGAATCAGCCAGAAAAAAACTCCCATTTCACCCATCCATTCGCTCCAAAAGTTTGTCTAGTTCTGCCTTGAATTTATTTATTTCAACTTAGGCAACAACAGATGGAAGTTTGTTCCAGCATTCAACTACCCGCTGGCTAAAGGAAAATTTCCACACATCTATTCAACAACTGTCTTTCCTCAGTTTCAGTTTATGCTCCTCAGGTTCGTAATCTGAGCAAAAGGAAGAATCCCATCAGCATTGAGCTTGCTCACACCTCTAACTAGAAATCAGAGTATAATCCAAGATTAGCATTGGAGCAGAAAAATCCTTTTTCTGAAATATAACACAGGACTGAGTTTTAGGGCTAAAATTAAAGACTGTGTTTTCTCTTGGCCCACTCGATATATTAGAAGTTCAAGTTGTTTGTGCAAGGCAAGGTGTCCCAAACTGGAAGGTTGAATGCAATGTGTTATTATCAGCAAAACTATGGATAGGACTTCCTGTTAATGCAAGTAGGTCATTAATGTAGAAGAAGAAAAGAGTGGAGTGAGAACTGAACCTTGGGGAACACCATTATTAGTTAAATTTAAAGACAAAGAGCCATCTACCAGGACTCCGGTGAGTGATCAGAGAAAAAACTGGATATCCAATTACAAAAAATAGTTGGCAGACCATAAAAAAGGATGCATATTTACAAACCTTATGTCAAACATGATCAGAAGAATTTGAAATGTAAAGAGCAACTGCTTCAGTTACACCACACCTTTTTATTGAATTTGTATACAGAGGGGTAATATAAACCATAATATCACCAATGAATTAACACTAATGGCATCCATTCAGGCAATCATTGATCAGATGGAAATTTTCTAGTTAGTTTCAGAGTTGACAGTTAAATGGCAGGATGAAATCCGTTGGGAGGTAGTGAACATTCCATCAAAAATTTGGAATGCAGATTTGGAGGACACATTGACACATTGCCCTGACTTGATTGTTCCTGAGAAAATAATGGTGGACATGTAGAGATTTGACTGTTAATAAATATTGGTAAGAAAAAATTACTTCTGTGTTTTTTTTTTTCTAAATCATACATGGTGAAATTTTGGACTATTTTTATTGTTTAAAAAATTTTACCTTATTACAATGCAAAAAAAAACAACACTCAGTTTTCTAGTTCTTAAATTTTCAAAGTGGAAAAGGCACCATGTACTTAAAATCATATGGTTTCTTTTGGAACTGTTCATACAACAGTCCACAGAATAGATGCATAATGCAGAGGCAGGTGAGTGAGCAAGATCCCTTCAAGACAGTTCAGTCAGGAGTGGTAAAGTCCAAAGTGCAGAGCAGGAGCAATTGTTCCATCAATGATGGCCAAAGTACAACTTGGAAGTCACTTTCATGTTCAGAAAACCACTACCGACAATGTGGCAGGGCTCATTATCCTGCTAGAAAATGCCTGTGCCATAAGGAAGACGGTCACAATAAAGGAGTGTACCTGATCAACAACAATGAATAGTTAGTTTGTAACATTCAGTGTGTGGTCTACGGATATGAGGGCTCTAAGAGATTCCCAGGAAAACATCTAAGTGTTTTATTCTCAAGGGATCTTTGAATATAAATAGGTTACCCACCATAAGATTGAGAGGACCTGTGTTAAGTGAAATGAAGTACTTGGGAAAAAATCTTGGATTATAGGCTGTTTCCTACCATATGTTAAATACTTAAGGCAGAAAACGAAAATAGTATATGGAAAATTGAAAAGAATTGTAAGGGTTGATTGGAGCATTAATTGTTGTTATTTTTTAGGGGCATTAGCGACTAAGGCCATATTGCTCCGGGGATATGCGATGGTCATTCCCTGACCTTTCCACATCCTCCATATTTGGTCGTCACGGGCTGAAACCCCCAGTCTGATCAAGAAGTGTGTGCTACGCACTGCTGCTCCTGCCTACCTGGCTATGGAGGCACCTTGGAGCATTAAGAACAAGGTCCTAAATATATTGAATAAATGCATTTTTGTTCCAATGATGACATATGCATGTTGGTGCTTGGGGCTCAACCATGGATCATGTTATGATGAGAAGGCATCTTTTAACTGCACAGAGATTTGCCCTCTTAAGCCTAACTAGAGCATGTGGGACAGATCCCAACAATTGGAGAGTAAGGGAAAGTCCCCATTGGACTGGAGATGTGCAGATGTATCCCCAATTCACAAAGGGTGACACAAATAATTATAGCCCTATTAGTTTAACTTCTGTTCCAGGGAAAATAATGGAGTCACTGGTTAAAGAAGTGATACAGGATCACCTAGACAAGACAGCAGTAATAGCTCAGACAAAGCATGGGTTTGTTAAGGGGAAGTCTTGTCTAACCAATTTGATTGGATACTACGATGTGGTCACAAAGAAACTGGATGCAAAAAATAATTTTGATATCATGTACTTGGATTTCAGGAAAGCTTTCGACACTGTTGCGCATGGAAGACTATTGTACAAATTGGAGCAGAATGGTATTAAGGGTAAGTTGCTACAATGGATAAAAGGATGGTTGAGTGGGTGAAGACATAGGGTGGTAATTAATGGGTGCTGCTCTTCGAGGACTAATGTTATTAGTGGAGTCCCACAGGGTTCGGTGTTGGGCCCACTGTTGTTTTGTTTATTCATCAATAATATCAATGAAGATATATCAGGCTTAATGTTCAAGTTTGCAGATGATACAAAGGTTGGCAGGGTTGTTAATAACAGTAAAGACAGTATGCTACTGCAAGAGAATCTAGAAAAGTTAGGCAGATTGGCTGACAAGTGGCAACTGAAGTTTAACATTGACAAATGCAAAGTACTGCATATGGGTAGCAGTAAAAGATGAGAAACATACCAACTGTGTGGTACTACACTCAGGGAGGTGGAGAATGAAAAAGACCTGGGGTAATTGTGCAGTCAGATAATACGTTCTCTGAGCAGTGCAGATGGGCTGCCAGAGCTGGTCATGGAGGTTTGTCAAAAATATATTGGAATTTTGCTAGCAGAGACAAGAAGGAGATTATCCCATTATATGTCACTAGTGTCGTTGTTAGTACGGTTGACGTTTTAGTATGCTGCACTTCATTTAATATCCTAATGTATTCATTGTGCTTTATTTAATTCAGTTGTTGTCGAGAAATTGTCAGTAAGTGATTCTCTAACTGGCTATAAATTTTAATAGTTTTGTAAACTGTTAATATTAGTTTATTACCGTAGTAATATTGTTAGGCCTAACTCAGGAATCGCTGACTGTCTCGTTTAACCCTAGTTAGTTGTTGGCGCATCGGCTTCTGTGGCTATAATACACCTCCCAAGGTTTTTGCAGTACTCTGATCCAAGCCCGAGGCGAGATTTGAGCCCACGACCTTTGGGTTTCCAGGCAGGCACTTTACTCACCTGGCTAGCCCAATCGGCTATTTAAACTAGGGCGCTGAATACCCTGACCAGTGTAATCACGCGATTAGTGAGCTCCATGGAAAAAGTTATTTTTATTGTGAAAAACATTGAATTTCTGATTGCAAATGGTGTTGGAAGAAGAGGAAATTAGACTGGATATACAGCTGACCTTTTGTGACTTTTCGTTAATTATTTTTAGAGATATGAAAGTTTTTAAGAAATTTTCCTATGCAAACCAGTACAGCAATATGCTGGCAGCATATGTTTAGAATAATTGTTTTGATTAGAGCGGACCAAACTTTGGAAGCCCTAAAAACCTACAAAATAATCTCTCTTTGCCCTATGTGCGTGTATCAGCCACAAACTGATAAAAAAGATTGACAACTTCGATAATCCGCACATCCGATTATCCAGACCCTTTGCTGATATGGATAGCAAAAATCACAAACTGAAAGAAACTCAGCCAAAGAGGCAGAACGACGAGATAATCCCCCTAGAACAACAGGAGGACACAGAAGACGCCTGTCCAGGGACCCCGCAAACACAAAGCAAGCATAAAAACAAAAAGTTGTTAACAGCGAAAATAGAGTGGGGAACACGCTCCCAAACTGAGAATAATGACACTCAGGAAAATGTCAATGCGAACAAAGAAACAAACAACGAAAAGCAGCAGAAAACTCCCCCCATGGATCCCTCCCTACCGGTGGGCACTGTCTATGAAAAAGTCACTGGCACTCAAAACAGCACTGGAATCGATATTTAAAGAACCGAATAACAGGATAACCACCCTTGTGAGGTCGCAAATTGTCACAATCTTTAACAAAATGGAGACTATCCTTTTCAAGACATATGTTGAAAATGAAAAGGTCACTGCGAGGCTGCAGGCCTATAAAGACTGTGGGGCAAATAAAATGCAACAGCGTGCTCCCACATATTCTGAAACACTGAGGAGTAACCAAAATCAGGGAAAAACAAACTCAGCACGGGCCCCCAAAAAGGAAGCAACCTCTCTTGATGACACCCAACTTGGTTGTGCTTAGACCTGTGGCCACAGATGGTCCCCAGGAAAAGAGAACTGGTGAAGAAATAAAGACAACTGTCATGAAGGAACTAAAGGATGACCTCAAAGCTACTAAGATAAAGTCCATCCGGAAAACGAGGAATGTAGGACTCGTTATTGAAACGGAGGGAAACGAAGACATACAGACGATAATGGATAACCCAAAAATTGCCACCTTGGGTTTGACTGCAGAATTGCCAAAAAAGAGAGGACCTGCTATCATTGTCTTTGACATTGACAAAGACCTAACCCCGGAACAGTTAGCCACAGAGATCATAAACAGAAATCTGAGACCAACCCCCCCCATCAACTACAGGAACAGTGAACTCTGGTGCAGCCCAGGTATTCCACCAGATCTAGGGCAGGACCAAACAGAAACTGGGTTCTAGAGCTGGCCCCGACTGTCTGGCAGCAACTAAAGAATCAAGAGAGAATCTACATTGAATGGGGATCCCACCGATTCCGGGAGCATGTGGCAGTCCCGAAATGCTTCCGGTGTTGTAAATACGGCCACACAACCCATACGTGTACACAAACAGAATCGATCTGCGGTCACTGCTCTGGCAGGGGACATGAATATAAAACATGTCCAAACAAGGAGCAAGATCCAATCTGTACAAACTGCAAGGCAGGGAAAATGGACCATTCGCATTCTGTCAGAGACCCGAACTGTCCAGTTTATCTTAAAGTAAAAAGGTTATACCAGTCACGAATCGATTATGGAGAGACACCCTAAAGAGTACAACAGATCCAAAATTGCAATAATACAGCATAACGCGCAGAGAGCTAGAGCAGTGGCCCAGCAACTTAGGTTCATAGCGGACAAGGAAGCAGCTGACGTCCTACTACTACAGGAACCATATACCCACTCAAAACGAATGTGCGGATATCCGGCTGCATACGAATTAGTCCATGACGAGAGTGACACCCCTTGGGCTGCGGTTGTGGTCCGCAATCCCAATTATACTGTGACTAAAGTAACACAGCTTTGTGCACCCTGGGCGGCGTGTGCCCACATCTTAACGCCAATGGGCCAAATCTATGCTGTTGCCCTTTACAGCAGGCCGGGCGAGGACATCACACCCATCACCAGGTACTTGCAGGCCTTGACCGACATGCTCCCTGATCAAAGGATCATAATTGGGGCAGATGTAAACTGCCGCTAACCAACCTGGCACAGTCTGACCCAAGACAGGAGAGGTACCAGAAATGGACAGATTTTAGAGGACTTTCTCTCGAACTCTCGGTTCACTATCCTGAACAGACCACACCAGATGCCTACATTTTGTAATACCCTGTGGAAGGCGACTATTGATGTCACGTTGTCCACGGGAAACCTTGCAGGTTACGTTGATGAGTGGATCGTCAGAGACTCGTGGACGACTTCCGACCACAGGGTGATTACCTGCCAAATCAGAAGATCATTAAACAGGCTACTGATACCTAAACAAACACTAAATCGCTTCACCATCCACTGGGCAAACTGGGAAAGGTTCAGAGAGGTCTTAATGCCTGCTGCGGCCCAACACATGGAAACAACAAACCAGAATGGGGACCTAGACGAGAATCAAAAGAGGGTTACAGAAATAATACTTGCGGCGAGTGAAGCATCAATGAAGAGGAGAAATCCCAAACCGGGAGCAGTCCCGTGGTGGACTCACGAGATCCAGCAACTCAGAAGGGACACCATGAGAAGAAGAAAATTCTTTCAACGGGCAAGAGGCACATGGCCTGCTGCTGAGGTCCAGATACTAAAGGAGCGCTATAGAGAAGCAAGAAACAGATATACGGATGCGACAAACAAGAGCAAACAAAGAGCCTGGGAAAACTTGGCAGGCATAACAGGAAATAATGAGCCATGGGGGGCAGTCTATAGGATAATCACAAACAAACTCCCCAGGGGAGAAGTTATTTCTACCACATTGACACCACAGGGGAGCCAAACCACCACATGGCAACAGTCAATCACAAATATTCTGGGCACTATTTTCCCAGAGACTGCCATGCCTACTTCACCTGAACAGCATAGAATATGCCAAGAAAATGACATATACACCACTGACTCCCGTGAACCACCGTTCACGCTAGATGACATCAAATCCGCGGCAAATCACGTAAGAAATAATGAGTGCCCAGGCCTCGATTATCTCGAACCAGAAATTATCAAAAAAGTAACGGATCTGATCCCCGAACACCTCCTAAATCTGTTTAATAACTGTTTGCATCGAGGCATCTTCCCAAGAAACTAGAAGACTGCGGGACTGAAGCTGATCCCAAAAACACCCACGAAGCCTCCACAACAGCCAACCACCTACAGACCGATAGCTTTGCTACCAGTGATCAGCAAACTATTTGAGAGAATGCTATATGCCCGAATTGACACACATTACAAGAGTGCTGAACTGCACATGTCTACCCAGTTCGGCTTTAAGCCCGAGTCTTCGACAGTAGAGGCACTTAGACATCTGCTGTACGGTGTGACCAGTTCCAACAGTAAATACTACCTAATCATCTCCATAGATTTTGCCGGGGCTTTCGACACCATTTAGTGGCCAAGTGTCCTGGCAAGGCTAAGGCGGGCCAACCTTCCCTGCAATTTGTATCTCACTATCAAGTCTTACCTTACCGACAGGAGTATTAGTGTCTTGGCACCCTATGGTAGGGTAAACCGCAGTGTCTGCAGGGGTTGCCCCCAGGGTTCTGTCCTGGGGCCGCTGTTGTGGAACATTGTCTTGGATGAGTTCCTGGCCATGGACCTTGGTGACGTCCAAACCCAAGCTTTTGCCGACGACTTAATCTTGAAAATTGCTGCCGACAGTAGAACCCAGTTGGAGGTAAAAGCAAACCATGCCATCAAGATACTACAGTACTGGACCACCTTACACTGCCTAAAAATCTCACCAACTAAGACATCCTCAATCTTACTGAAAGGCACCCTTGACCTGCACAGGCCGCCTCAAATTAGCATTAGCATTAGCATTAGCATTAGTAGAGGCATTTGATGCAAGAAAGCAAGCTTATGCAGCATCAGCCAAAAAAAAAAAAAAAAATAACCACTTCCACTTCACCCCTCTGTTCGTTCGAAATACCTGTCCAGCTGAGCCTTAAACTTATTTAGGCTATCAACTTCCACGACAAGGGATGGAAGTCTGTTCCACCCACCAACCACCCGCTGGCTAAAGGCAAATTTCCGCACATCTATCCTACATCTGTCTTTCCTCAATTTGAATTTATGCCCTCTCAGGTGATTTTTCTGAGCTAGAGGAAGAATCCCATCAGCATTGAGCATGCTCAAACCATTCAAGGCTTTGTACACCTCTATCAGATCACCCCGCTGGTGCCTAGTTTCCAGACACTGTAATTTGCAAAACTTAAGCCTTTCTTCGTAAGAGAACCCCTTTGTCCCATTCACCAATCTAGTTGCCCTTCTCTGTACTCGTTCCAGCAGCTCTACATCCTTCCTGAAATGAGGCCTCCAGGCCTGTATACAGTACTCTAGGTGTGGCCTGACCATTGCCTTATACAAGGGAATAATCACCTCCTTATCCCTGCTAGAAAAATTCCTATATATCATTGACAATACACCATGAGCTACTCTTGCAGCTCGTCTGCACTGCTCAGAGAACTTCATATCTGCCTGCACCACCACCCCCAGGTCCCTTTCATTCTCTACCACTGTCAGTGTAGTACCACAGAGTTGATACGCTGCTCTGGGGTTGCTGTTTCCCATATGTAGTACTTTACATTTGTCAATGTTAAACTTCATTTGCCACCTCGAAGCCCATCTGCTCAACCTTTCCAAATCCTGTTGCAGCAGCATAGTGTCAGTAGTGTCCTTGACAACCCTGCCAACCTTCGTATCGTCTGCAAACTTGGACATTAAGCCTGATATACCATCATCAATATCATTTATAAATACAGAAAACAATAAAGGCCCCAATACTGAACCCTGAGGGACTCCACTAATAACATTAGTCCACGATGAGCAGTGTCCATTGATTACCACTCTCTGTCTTCTCCCCCTCAACCACCCCTTTATCCATAGCAGCAACTTGCCTCCAATGCCACACTGCTCCAATTTGTGCAGCAGTCTTCCATGTGCAACAGTATCAAAAGGCTTTCTAAGATCCAAGTATATAATATCAAAGTTATTCCCTGCATCCAGTTCTTTTGTGACTGCATCATAGTATCCAATCAAATTGGTCAGGCAAGACTTCCCCTTAACAAAACCATGCTGTGTCCTAGCTATAACTGAAGTCTTGTCTAGATGATCCTGCAGTGCTTCTTTCACCAGTGCCTCCATTAATTTTCCGGGAACAGAAGTTAAACTCACAGGTCTATAATTACTTGTGTCAGCCTTTGATCCCCCTTTGTGAATTGGGGTCACATTTGCACATCTCCAGTCAATGGGTACCTCCCCTGAGTCCAAGGAAGCTCTCATAATTATGGCTAAGGGTTTGCTTACCTCCTTTGCTGCCTCCTTTAATATAACTGGATAGATCCCATCCACCCCAGGTGCCTTTCTTGTGTTTATCTTCAACAATTTCTCCTCCACTTTGCTCTCAGTTATTACAAGATTCTCTAGCTTACTGCTAGAATTGAATACACCTCTGGCATTCCCCTCGCTGAATAACTCCTCATGTGTGAATGTCGATGCAAAATATTCATTTAGTTTGTTAGCTACCCGAGCAGGGTCATAAACAGTTGACCCATCGATCTCAAGTGGACCAATCTGATTCATCCCCTTCCTTCTAGAGTTTACATAAGTAAAGAACTCTTTGCTGTTTTCCTTCGCATCCCTTGCCAAGGATCTCTCGTAATCTGCCTTCGCCTGCCTAACCTCCTTTGTAACTTGGTTACAGATCAACTTGTATCTATCATAGGCGTCCGTGTCACGTGTTAATTTGTATGTATCCCATGCATTTTTCTTCTCTGCCATATGCCTCATTAGTTCATCTGACAACCATTTAGGCCTAAACCTTGAACAATATTTCTTAGTTGGTATGTAAAGCCTAGTAGCTTCCACGATAAGTTCTTTGAATGCTTCCCATTTTGAATTTGCTGTTGGCAATATCATCAGTTGATCCCACTGTATAGAATTTAAATACTGTCTCAGTCCATTGTAGTCGCCTTTACGAAAGCAATACCCCTTCCCTTTACCCCTAATGGTAGTTACCTCTTTGAGTAACTCCCACTTCAGCACACTGTGATCACTGCCACCAAGTGGTTCATTTATCTGCAGATTCTTAATGCATGAAGAATCACTACTGATAATCAAATCAAGAGTATTACTCCCTCTAGTTGCCTCCCGAACATGCTGATGTAGAAAACAATCATCCAATAAATCCACAAAAGCCTTGCTACTGTGTGAGTGACCAGCCCCCAAATTCCAGTCAATATCTGGGAAATTAAAATCCCCCATTATAAGACTCTCTGATTTACTGGCCCACTCTATTTCTCCGAACAGTTTCTTATTATACTCATCAGAGTCATTAGGCCTATAGCACACTCCTACTCTCAATTTTGATCTCCCAATGCTTATGTCACACCAAACTGACTCGACACTGCACTGTCCAGCGATGTCGACTGGCTTCACTTCCTTGGATTTTATGTGTTTTTTAACTAATAGCATAACCCCTCCTCCCTTCCTATCCTGTCTATCCTTTCTGTAGACATTGTACTCCCCAAATTCCAGTTCTGCATTTCTTATATCTGTGTGACACCACGTCTCTGAAATCCCCACAATATCTGCCTTTGATGTTTTGAGCAATACCTCAAATTCATCAAATTTATTTACTAAACTCCTAGCATTAGTGTACACACAAGTATACAGGCACCTGTTCTTTTTCTTAGCTACCCTAACACAACCCATGTGTTTACTTGTACCCCAATGATTCCCAGCAGTCTCTGAAATATCCTGCATCTTATTTTCCAATAAAGGTGAACAACACCACAATGAAACTCCAAAGCCAGCTTAAGTACCTGGGGGTGATATTAGATTGTAATCTTTCCTTCAAGCAGCATCTCACACATCTAAGAACAAAGATAAGGAAGTACTCTGCACTGTTAGCATGTGTGGTCCGTCGTGACTGGGGACTTAAACGTCGCGTACTCTCCTTATATTATAAAACGACATTCCTACCAGCTATAACATATGCCTCTGCGGTTTGGTATCACAAGGCATCAACCGCTGTAAATAGACGCATAATCGACTCAATCCATAGAACTATCCTGTTAACCATTACCAGAGCCTGCACCTCCACTAGCACTGTTGCCCTACAGGTCTTGGCCGGAGCCCTTCCCCTTGACCTGGACATCATACGTACTGGAATAGCCTATTATATAAACAAAGGAATGCCTTGCACCCACCTAGACTACACAGTGCAACCCACAAGGCTGAAAAGAACAGGCTGCAGAAATACTTAAAAGAAACCTGGCAATACTGCTGGACAAACACAACAAAAGGGAATATCACCAAAAAGTTCATCCCGGACGTAGACAGAGTTTACCCCATTCTTCCAACCTGGCTGCAACCCGGACTTTACACGACCTACCTCCTTACGGGGCACGGAGCTTTCAATGCAAAGCTTACAGCATTGGGAATAGTGGAGGATCCGCGTTGTACTTGCGGGTAACAAGAAAGCTGGGTGCACATTATGTTTGAGTGTGCCCAATACGACGACCTTAGATGCAGACTAATAACTAGAGTTCACTATCTACCGAGGGATCTTGAGTCACATCTACTAGATACACAAGAGGAATATTTAGCCTTAACTGATTTTGCCAAGGGATTATTTACCAGGCACCAAACACTAACCGCCATATACAGAAGACCTTAAAGGAATGAGTCAAAACAAACCTGCAAATAGCAGCGAGATAACACAGAGGAGCCGGCTATACAGACCTTGGACTGAGTCCAAATGAACTGGGAAAAGACAAGTGACAATATATTGTCTAACCACAAGAGTCATGATTACCACCAATGGAAGCGAAAAAAAAAACAAAAAAAAAAAAACACCTTTAAATAGTTGTGACATCAGAACAAAGGGACACTGCCCCCAGACCTTGCAGCATAGACCCACTATATAATGACAAAAGGTAGTGTGAGGACTATCAAACATCACGGAAGGGATAAAACCCCATAATGATAGCCAGTAGACTTGATTATGACCCCACGATATGACCAGAAAGTAGGACCCAGACCACATGCAGTCTGGAAGGATGACATCCCAGATTTAATCCCCTATTAGTGGCCTACCTAGATGAGACTCAACGGCCAGCTTTTTAGGGCCTGCAAACTGATGGAGACGACATACGGTGGCACTCTCCCGCCGGAACAGCCTATTGGCGACCCAAATCCGCACTCTCTTGAGCGGATCTTTCTTTCCAAACTCCTGGGGAGGAGAGGCTTGCCTCTCCTTGCCTCCCCAATTTTCTCACTCTGGTGGGGCACGGGCATGCCTCACTACCTGCAGGGGCTATCTACTCTGTCGGCCCCTTATTTCCAACTTCTTCCCCCCAGTCTTCATCCTTCCCCCAAACTTTTGTCTTGCACAGCGTTTAGCCCTACATTTCAAAATCAAAAGAGAACATCAAAATTCTTGCCCGAACCTATTTGGTTTTTAAAATTCACTTTCACAGCACAGCCCCACGTCGCGTACTATTAATACTAACTTGCTAAGTATCACTAATATCAACCTCGATTTATTTATTTATTATAATTATTATTATTTTTATTTATTTTTTTATTTTTTATTTTATTTTATTTTTTTTTTTTTTGGTCCTAGCCACTGAAATCCCAGGAAAGTAAGTGGCAAGACCAGCCAGAGTACAAATATTGGTAACACCCGGTCAGCCTCCCTGTGGCGGGTATTGGTAACGTCGGATCTCACTAGGGGCCCGGCGGCTAACAGGCCGGATGAACAATGGGCACAACAAACTACACAGTACATATCCCACACACTTTTAAATCTCTGCCTTGTCCGATACAGAGAACATACGCGGAGATGGGAGAAATCCCAGGTGCCGTCAGACCCCGAACATACCTAATACCTAATATACAAGGCAATGGTCAGGCCACACCTTGAGGTACTGCGTACGGATCTGGAGGCCTCATTTTAGGAGAGGATGTAGAGTTGCTAATATGAGTACGGAGAAGGGTAACAAGATTGGTGAGAGGAACAAATTGGTGTGCTTATGAAGAAAGGCTTAAGTTCTGCAAGTGGCAGCATCTGGAGACACCTGCGAGATGATCTGATTGAGGTGTATAAGGCCTTGAATAGTTTGAGCAGGCTCAATGCTGACGAGATACTTCACTTGCTCAGATTAAGAAGCCTAAGGGGGGCAAAAATTCAAATTGAGGAAAGACAGTTGTAGAATAGATGTGTGGAAGTTTGCCTTTAGCCAGCAGGTAGTTGATTGCTGGCACAGACTTCCATTGCAGCTTTTTCATTTGAAAAAGCTGGAATGGATATATTGCAGGCTTGTTGGAGGACTTCCGATAAAGTAAGAATAACTCATAACTTGATTCCTGATGTTAATTTAGTTAGCAGAATTAAGAGTTGGCCAAAGTTCTACCTGTATCAAACCGTGGTAGTAACTGGGCATGGACTTAGGATCAGATTGCAGCAATTAGTTTTAACTGATGATGCCAGATGTAGGTGTGAAGCTTTAGAAACCAGTGAGCACATTATTATGGACTGTCAGTTATATAATATTTGAAGATTAAAGCTGATTCAGAAATTAAGCATTCTCTCCATTTGAACTACGTCAATTTGAAAATAAGGAAATTTATGAAATGTTTTTGGAATTTGTAAATGAAGTTTTTAGAATCGGATGAGTTTTTATTTATACATGAGTTTTTATATACACTTTGTGTTTAAATATTTATTATGTAAATTGTGTTAATAATGTACAAGTTCTTATATTTGCCTTTAATTTGAGTTTTAGGGATTAAGACAAAAGAATATAATGTCAAAGAAATAGATAGTAGTAACCTGCATCTACATGCCTAGTGTTCGTAACTTTGTTGTTTAAGCCTTGATCTTTTCAGTTATTCACAAAGTAGGTGAATAAAATTTTTAAATTTAATGTTATAGCATGGATGAATCATCATCAGGTTCAGGGAATGCATGTTGAGAAAAATACAGTGATGCTCTGTTATTGATGGCCAAGGTATGATCACTTTCATGTGTGGCAAACCGCACATGAAAGTGATGATACCTTGGTCACTTTAATCTGTGGTAAACCACTACCACAACATGCAAGGGTGCTGGGGCGGGGTTTAAAATAAATGTTATTACTTGTCTTATTTTGTTTTTATTGTTATTTTAACTTCCACACTACTGAAATCACAATCCCACCCCACAAAATGCAAATCTGACTGCAATTCACAGAAAATTCTAGATTTTAGGGTGTGTAAAGTGGGTATTAGCAGAACATTAAAGACACATTTTTTCAATAAATTTACAAACCTTTAATGAACATTATATACAGCATTTACATAAAACAAACAAATAATTACATACTTGCATACCAATTTCTATATATCTCAAAGGTGGTACTTGTGCATATGGCCGTTCTGATATTCCCTGTCAGAGACTTGGCAATTTGGAATCTCTTCTCTTTGATATCTCCAGGGGCTCACATCTGGTGAGTATGGGCTTGGCAAACCAAGGGTCCTAAGCTGATACCATCAGTCTCCTTTCTTGCTTTCTTGATGATTCCCTTCTACTTCTGACTCTCTCTCTCTCTCTCTCTCTTTCTCAGGTTAACACAGGAATTTTTTTTTTTTTTTTTTTTTTGTCTGGTGCAGCATAAGCCTCAGGCTTCCTTGCACCATATGGCTAATAATAATAATAATAATAATCTTCACTGGCTTAAAATCTCTCTACCTCATTGTCAGATTCATATATTGTCTCTACCGTTCTCCCAACTCCACTAATCATTTGGAGCTCTTTGACTTCCTCTCTTTGCAACTTGAATTTCTCCAGTCCAACTTTCCTAACAGTGAGGTAATTTTCCTTGGTGATTGTAATGTTTACAACTCCAGCTGGCTTCCGTATTAGCATTAGTAGAGGCATATGATGCAAGAAAGCAAGCTTATTCAGCATCAGCCAAAAAAAAAAAAAAAAACCACTCCCATTTCACCCCTCCGTTCGCTCGAAATACCTGTCCAGTTGAGCCTTAAATTTGTTTAGGCTATCAACTTCAACAAGTGATGGAAGTCGGTTCCACCAACCAATCACCCGCTGGCCAAAGGCAAATTTCCGCACATCTATCCGACATCCGTCCTTCCTCAATTTAAATTTATGCCCTCTGAGCTGATTATTCTGAGCAAGATGAAGAATCCCATTGGCATTGAGCATGCTCAAACCATTCAAAGCCTTATACACCTCTATCAGATCACCTCGCCAGTGCCTAGTCTCCAGACTGTAATTTGCAAAACTTAAGCCTTTCTTCGTAAGAGCACCCCTTTGTTCCATTCACTAATCTTGTTGCCCTTCTCTGTACCCATTCCAGCAGCTCTACATCCTTCTTGAAATGAGGCCTCCAGACCTGTATACAGTACTCAAGATGTGGCCTTACCATTGCCTTATACAAGGGAATAATCACCTCCTTAACCCTGCTAGAATAATTCCTATATATATCATCGACAATACACCATGAGCTACTCTTGCAGCTCGTCTGCACTGCTCAGAGAACTTCATATCTGCCTGCACAATTACCCCCAGGTCCTTTTCATTCTCCACGACTGTCAGTGTAGTACCGCAGAGTTGATAGGTTGCTCTGGGGTTACTGTTTCCCATATGTAGTACTTTACATTTGTCAATGTTAAACTTCATTTGCCACCTCTCAGCCCATCTGTTTAACCTTTCCAGATCCTGTTGCAGCAGCATAGCGTCAGTGGTGTCCGTAACAACCCTGCCAACCTTTGTATCATCTGCAAACTTGGACATTAAACTTGATATCCCATCATCAATATCATTCATAAACACCGAAAACAACAACGGACCCAACACTGAACCCTGAGGAACTCCACTAATAACATTAGTCCACGTTGAACAGTGTCCATTGATTACCACTCTCTGTCTTCTGCCATTCAACCATCCCCTTATCCATAGCAGCAATTTGCCTCCAGTGCCACACTGCTCCAATTTGTGCAGCAGTCTTCCATGTGCAACAGTATCAAAAGCCTTTCTAAGATCCAAATATATAATATCAAAGTTATTCCCTGCATCCAGTTCTTTTGTGACTACATCATAGTATCCAATCAAATTGGTCAGGCAAGACCTGCCCTTAACAAAACCATGCTGCGACTGAGCTATAACTGAATTCTTGTCTAGATGATCCTGCAGTGCTTCTTTAACCAGTGCCTCCATTAATTTACCTGGAACAGAAGTTAAACTAACAGTTCTATAATTACTTGTGTCAGCCTTTGATCCTCCTTTGTGAATTGGGGTTACATTTGCACATCTCCAGTCTATGGGTACCTCCCCTGAGTCCAAAGAAGCTCTCATAATTATGGCTAGGGGTTTGCTTACTTCCTTTGCTGCCTCCTTTAATATAACTGGATAGATCCCATCCACCCCAGGTGCCTTTTTTATGTTTATCCTCAACAATCTCTCCTCCACTTTCCTCTCAGTTATTACAAAATCATCCAGCTCACTGCCAATGTTTACTTTACCTACATCATTCTCCTTCCTGAATAACTCCTCATGCGTGAATGTAGATGCAAAATACTCGTTTAGATTGTTAGCCACCTGAGCAGGATCCTCAACCGTTGAACCATCAATATCCAGTGGTCCAATCTGATTCATCCCTTTCCTTCTTGAGTTTAAATAGGTAAAGAACTGTTTTCTGTTTTTCTTTGCATCCTTTGCCAAGTTTTTCTTTGCATCCTTTGCATCCCTTAAACATTTTTTTTATGTTTATCCTCAACAATCTCTCCTCCACTTTCCTCTCAGTTATTACAAAATCATCCAGCTCACTGCCAACGTTTACTTTACCTACATCATTCTCCTTCCTGAATAACTCCTCATGCGTGAATGTAGATGCAAAATACTCGTTTAGATTGTTAGCTACCTGAGCAGGATCCTCAACCGTTGAACCATCAATATCCAGTGGACCAATCTGATTCATCCCTTTCCTTCTTGAGTTTAAATAGGTAAAGAACTGTTTTCTGTTTTTCTTTGCATCCTTTGCCAAGGATTTTTCGTAGTCTGCCTTTGCCTGCCTAATCTCCTTTGTGACTTGGTTACAGACCAACTTATATCTATCATAGGCTTCCATGTCACCCATTAATTTGTATGTATCCGATGCATTTTTCTTCTCTGCCACATGCCTCATTAGTTCACCTGACAACCATTTAGGCCTAAACCTTGAACAATATTTCTTAGTTGGTATGTAAAGCCTGGTAGCCTCCAAGATTAGTTCCTTAAATGCTTCCCCTTTTGAGTTTGCTGTTGGTAACATCATCAGTTGGTCCCACTGCATAGAATTGAAATACTGTCTCAGATCATCATAGTCTCCTTTCCGAAAACAAAAACCCTTCCCTTTACCTCTGATGGTAGTTAGCTCCTTGAGTAAATCCCACTTCAACACACTGTGATCACTGCCACCTAGTGGTTCATTTATCTGCAGATTCTTAATGCATGAAGAATCACTACTGATAATCAGATCAAGAGTATTGCTCCCTCTTGTTGCCTCACGAACATGCTGATGTAGAAAACAATCATCCAAAAAATGCATAAAAGCCTTGCTAGTGTACGAGTGACCAACCCACAAATTCCAGTCAATATCTGGGAAATTAAAATCCCCCATTATAAGACTCTCTGATTTACTGGCCCACTCTATTTCCCTGTACAATATCTTATTATACTCATCAGAGTCATTAGGCCTATAGCACACTCCTACTCTCAATTTTGATCTCCCAATGCTTATGTCACACCAAACTGACTCAACACTGCCCTGTCCATCGATATCGACTGGCTTCACTTCCTTGGACTTTGTGTTTCTTAACTAATAGCATAACCCCTCCTCCCCTCCTGTCCTGTCTATCCTTTCTATACGCATTGTATTCCCTAAATTCCAGTTCCGCATTCCTTATATCTGTGTGACACCACATCTCTGATATCCCAACAATATCTGCCTTTGATGTTTTGAGCAATACCTCAAATTCATCAAATTTATTTACCCAACTCCTAGCATTGGTGTACACGCAGGTATACATGCACCTGTTTCTATTCTTGGCTACCCTAACACAACCCATGTGTTTACTTGTACCGCAATGACTACCAGCAGTCTCTGAAATATCGTGCATCTTGTTTTTCAGGCTTCTGCTCATTTCAATAGAAGCAGTGCAAGAATCACTTCCACCTCTGTCATTGGCTACTGTTAATCTATTAGTCCTTGTATCCCCCCCCCCAACTAGCAGTTTTCTGACCCACCTAACTCTGCCTCGACAGCATTAGCAAAAATTCTTGCACCCTTTCTATTTAAGTGTATCCCATCCCTGTAGAAGCAATCTTTCCTGTTAACAAGTACAGTCCAGGCTGAAAAAAATTCTACCCCTTGAGCCTTGCACAATCCCTCCAGGTCCGAATTGATCGACAAGGCTCTCATCATATACTCCCTCCTATCGTGTCTGGGCAGAATTGCAGACACTTTCAAATTCAACCCTAAATCACAGCTTTTTTTCAACAGTGACCTGTTCTTGCTAAGTAATTCTGCCGGTCTCCTACTCTTAATATCATTAGTGCCAACGTGTACAACTATATCACCTTTTGTGCCCTTAAAAGATGATATCCGCTCTACAACGTCATCAACCTTTGCCCCTGGCAACATACCCTGGTCCTAGTCCACCTATCCTTTTTACAAAGCATGTTCCCCGCTTCCCTGACAATAGAGTCACCAACATCTACTAGTTCCTGTGGGACCAGCGCATTCTGCCTAGGGGGCTGCCTCTGTGTTGTCTGATGACCAAGTGCAAGCTCTGGCGTTGATGTGGGCGGCTGAGAGCTTGATGGGCCCCTCAATTTATTTCCTTCGAGGGCATCCACCCTGTCCTTCAAGCTCTCATAAAGGCCCATAACAACGCTGAGTTTTCGCCTGATTTCCTTGCACTCCTTACATCGTGCACAAACAAAGACATCCCCCCTTGGCAGTATCATGTCCCGTACCCGACTGCTCCGCAAACATCAAGCAAACAGTGCATTTTAAAAGACTGTGATTCAGAGGTCAACTGCCTCCCCTCAGTTCTCCCCTGAACCACAGCACTCCCATTAGCTTGAGCCTTTTGCTTTGCTGCTCTGGTCTGTGTCGTGATTCCGATTTAATTCAATAAAATTTCAAAACAAAATTAAATCCTTAAGTTATATCCCAAAACAGTTATAACGCTATATTTATTTTTTTGGTATCTAGTGTTTTCTACGAGTTCCCTTTATATAACTTCCGTATCACGTGTACCACTATAGTTATGTATTAATTATTTGTTACGATTAAGTCGTTATATATATATATATATATATATATATAGAGTTAAAAGTACAATTTAATTGACAATAAAGTTTATCAAGATTAATAATTTACTGATTAATTGACAATATTATATTGTGCACTATACTACACTAAGCTGATGCTATCGTGTAAAAATGGCGGGAATTCACGAATGGTACTTCTACGGACTCGTTAGTATTGATTAGCTTCCAAATCTCGCTATCTCAATTTAGAATAAACTAAGTATCCTGACTAGGTCTATAATCTACTTATAGAAGATAATTTAATATAACAATTGGTTAATAAATCGACTAAATTTGGTTAAAAAAAAAAAGACCTCTCGTTCAATTTGTAACACGTGGATTTGATACCGTTACAGATACTAAGTAATAGCTACAAAATCTCTGTCTAAGTTAAACTTTAAACTAAGTATCTTAACTAGGAATATCAAGCTATTCTAGAAATAAGTTAATATGACAATTTAAGCTAATAAATCAGAAAATAAAAGTTTTCTAGTCACACCGACCCAGCAGGTCGAAATGCTGAGGCTTTTGCAATTACTAATGGCCTTGCACAGATTGTTCATTTACCTACAAGAATACCAAACAATGCTAATCATACAGCCAGCACGCTTGATCTTTTTCTCACAAACAACCCTTCTAAGTACATGGTCGAAATGAGAAGTCCTTTAGGCACTTCATATCACAACTTGATGGTTGTCTCTTCTCCAATGGAGCCTTTATCTCATGGCTATTCCCAACCTCGTGTTGTTTGGCATTACAAGAATGCAAAATGGGATGACCTGCGAGATTTCTTTTCCTTAGTCGGATTACTGTTTCAAAACTTCTGATGTCAACGTTTGCTCAGATCGTGTCAGTGAAATTATTCTTGCAGGAATGGAATCCTTTATCCCACACTCCACTTTAAATCTCGTCCTTTATCTAAACCTTGGTTTTCCAATAAATGTGCTAAGGCTGTTCAAGAGAAGAATGTTGCATATTGTAATTGGCTAGTTTCTGATTCCTCAGTTTCATTTTCTGCCTACACCAAAGCTCGCAACAATTGTAAAGCAGTTATTAATCAGTCCAAACTAGAGTTTGAACAGGCTAAGAGTAGAAAACTTGCTTCTTACCCTAATGGTAGCCGAGCATTCTGGTCTCTTGCCAAAGCTGTTGGCTGCAACTTTTGCCCATCTCTGCTCCAACCTCTGTCCAAACCAGATGGTTCTGTTGTCACTTCAGCCAAGGATAAAGCTAAACTGCTAGCATCCCATTTTTCTTCCAACTCATGTATTAATGATCTTGGTAAAACACCTCCAACCATTCCCAACACGCTCCATTCAATGCCTCCTGTGGTGTTCCGTCAATAGGATGTCAGAAGGATTTTGATGAATCTTGGTGCTAAGAAAGCTCCAGGTTCCGGTATTTCTCCACTTGTTCCCAAAACCTGTGCTCCTGAACTTACTCCTAATCTTTGCCGCCTTTTTTCACTTTCTTATTCCAAAGGTGTTTTTCCTTCTGCTTGGAAATTTGCTCATTTCCTAAAAAGGGTGACAAATCTCTGTCATCCAATTATTGTCCCATTGCAATTACTTCTACTCTTTCTAAAATAATGGAGAAATCAATTAACCGCCAACTCTTAAACTACCTAGAAACCTTCTGTCTGATCAACGATCGCCAGTATGGATTTCGTCAGTGTCGATCCACTGGTGATATTCTGGCTTATTTTACCCATTTATGGACTAATTTAATTTTTAAAATAATTAAATGCACAAGGCATAATACTTTAAGAGTTTAGTATACACCATAGACACTCTTAAAAAAACTACAAAGTAGTTGTTGTGGGCATCATTTGCTCTTTCTCATATTGTGCTCTGCCTTCACGACAACCCCTCAACGTGGGCACCTGTACGTGGTGAGGGGACCTCCCAGTGACGCTGCTGGACTTCCAGATTAGCATCACTGGGATCCAACGCCCACAGCCCAGGTTCCAGGCTTACATCAATGGAATCCGGCATGTTTGCCGTGCGCTGCGACCCGTGGAAATTCGGAAAGGGGGATCCTGGTGGTTGAGGGGCCCAGCTTCAATACACCACTTTGGCCCCTGCTTCGACAAGACGGGTGGTCCTGGAAGGCCCGGCTAGGATCAATCGGCTAGTAGGCTCGCCTGCGAGGGTCAACCGTGTCAATGCCACGCCCCTACCCTCATGGTCCGAGGGACAGGATTCAGGCTGGCGGCGGTGTGGGTATAGTGTCTGGGTAGCCCTGGCGTCCCACTCCCAAGCGCATTTATTCCATGCCGGGTAGTGGGCGTCCCTTTGGGCTCTGTGGTGGGTGGGGAGCCCGGGCACTGAACACTTTAAAAAACTCAATGAATCCTTATAAACTTATTTCTTCGGGGGCCCCAACCCGGTCCCTATCTGAAAACAATGACAAAGACACTGATAGCAGTATTGCTAAAAAGAGGCAGCGAACCGAACTACCATCAGGGCCTGTCCCAAGGTTCCTAATTATACATTCCACCAGTGAAAAACCAATTGGTAAAATGTCGCCCTTTTTTATCCAAAAAGGGTTAGATGGGTTAGCAGGTTCACCCAAATCAGTTAAGAGGCTTCGTTCTGGAGACCTTTTAATTGAAACTAAAAATGACAGGCAATCAGAACATCTACTCCGAGTAACATCAATCGGAGGAATCCCTATAACGGTGACACCACACAGAACACTCAATTCATCGAGAGGTGTCATTTCGGAGTGGGACCTTCTCGACGGCACCGAGGAGGAAATCTGCTCCGAATTAAAACCCCAGGGAGTTGTTGCCGTCAAGAGAATTACTGCGCGAAGGGATTGAAAAATTGTTAAAACCAGGAGCGTTATCCTGACTTTTAACTCTCCTAAACCTCCTGACGAGATTAAAGCTGGATACATCAACTGTTCAGTGCGTCCATACGTTCCGAACCCTTTACGGTGTTTTAAATGCCAGAAGTACGGACATTCTCAAATGGCCTGCCGTGGAGTCCTTGCATGTGCTCGATGCGGTGCAAAGGACCACGAAACAACAGCATGTTCAGCCGCAAAACCCACCTGTATTAACTGTGAAGGCGAACACCCGTCCTACTCACGAGCATGCCAGAGGTGGAAAGAAGAAAAAGAAATCCAACAGCTGAAGGCAGAGCTAAATATATCATACCAGGAGGCAAGGAAATCGGTCAAACCCCTGAATATCAACAAACCTACCTACGCCCAGAAGGTAGCAGGGAGATGTTCTGTCGGAACTCAGATGGACATGACCACTCCTCCAAAGGAGTCTTTCACTCCCATCGCGCGGTATCTCTTAAGTTCTGAAAAACCTGCACAGAAGGACCAATCAGCTGCCACTCCTATATCGGTACCTCCTAATGCTCCACAAGTAACAAAGATAATTATGATAGAAAAGAATAAGAAAGGGGAAGTCCCCCCTGGTACCCAAGAAAAGATGGATGTCGAGCAGAAGGAGGTACCCGAAGATTGTGTCTTGGAACTCTTTGCGGAGGAGGAAATGGACACGGGACAGCGTCCATTCTTCCCCAAAAAAGATAAATCGAAGACTGATAAAAGTAAGCCCTCAGCACCTCGGAAGCCGCCTGATGGACCCACCAAGCCAAAATAATGGCTAAATTCCTACAGTGGAATTGTCGTGGATTCCGCCGAAATATAGATGACATCAAGGCCCTCCTGCAAAAGCACGAGCCAGTTTGCTTTTGCTTGCAGGAGACATACCTAAAGGCAAATGACGATCCCACGATGCATAGCACCTCAATTTTTCGTAAGGATAGAATTGCGGATGGCTCTGTACATGGGGGGAGTGGCTATCCTTGTGGGTAATCAGACCCCAGTGCAGCCCTTACTAATTACAACTAGCATAGAGGCTGTTGCAATTCGCCTTACGGTGGGATTTTTATTAACTGTGTGCTCTATCTATTTGCCACCTGGGACTGACATCTCCCAGGCAGACCTTGATGATCTTCTAACGCAGTTGCCTCCCCCTTTCTTACTTCTCCGGGATATGAATGGACATAACACCCTGTGGGGTAGTGCTAGCATCAACGGAAGGGGACGAGTCATAGAGCGTATGCTCAATGACAATGACCTTTCCCTTCTAAATACTGGAACAAACACCTTCTTCCACATGGCTACCCGTACTTTTTCTGCCATTGATCTGTCTATCTGCTCCCCTTCTCTACTCCCTTCACTCACTTGGGAGGTGGAGGAGAATCCATACGGAAGCGATCACTTCCCCGTGATAACCTTGTTACACAGTGGGAGACCATGTCTTCCTTTTAGGTTACCACGGTGGAAGATTGATCAGGCTGACTGGACTGCCTTCCAACATCAGGCAAATTTTTATCTTAGCACAATCAGTCAAGAGTCTATCAATGATGCAGTTAAGTACATCACAGAAAATATTGTCCAAGCACTGCTGTTCCAAAAACATCTGCCCGGTTTCCACCGTTTCCTAAACCTTGGTGGAATTCACAATGCACAGCAGCAAAAAAGGCTCAAAACAAAGCGTGGGGGATATTCCGCCGATATCCTACCACGACCAACCTTATAGCCTTTAAACGTGCACGAGCCAATGCACGATATATCCGCCGTCAGAGTCAAAAGGAATC
Organism: Mastigoproctus giganteus; assembly: GCF_048544385.1. Lineage (NCBI taxonomy): Eukaryota > Metazoa > Arthropoda > Arachnida > Uropygi > Thelyphonidae > Mastigoproctus > Mastigoproctus giganteus. The sequence continues at coordinate 52,023,716 of NC_143576.1, read as the reverse complement.
GTGGATCCGTTATACATCATCTATTAACCAGTCTACCAACTCTAAGGTAGTCTGGGATAAAATCCGGAAAATGAAGGGAAAATATACATCCCACCCTTCTTCAATCCTAGATTATAATGGATGCGCTATTGCAGATCCAACTGCAATAGCCAATGCTCTTGGGGAAACATTCTCTAACATCTCCGCAACATCCTCGTACTCCCCAGAGTTCCTGGTCCTGAAATATAAAATCGAAAAACAGGCACTTAACTTTAAATCTAAGAGCATTTATCCCTACAACAGGGATTTCACTATTCAAGAACTGGAAAGAGCCCTCGCTCTTTCCAAAGCAAGTGCCGTTGGACTAGATGGCATCCATTATGAAATGATTAAAAATCTTTCACCGAAATCTATGGATTGTCTGCTCCTTCTGTATAACAGAATCTTTACTGAAGGGCAGTTTCCGGACTCCTGGCAAAAGGCAATCGTTGTTGCCTTCCCTAAGCCAGGAAAGGATCCAAAAGTCACCACCAACTATCGTCCTATTGCTCTGACTAGCTGTCTGTGCAAAATCCTGGAGAGAATGGTTAATTCTCGTTTAATCTGGTATCTAGAATCAAATGACCTTCTCTCCAACATCCAGTGCGGCTTCCGAAGGAACCGGTCCACTTTGGACCATCTTATTAGATTGGAAGCATCCATCCGGGATGCTTTCCTAAATCGCGAACACTTGGTGTCGGTGTTCTTTGACATGGAAAAAGCGTACGACACAACTTGGAGATTTGCCATTTTAAAAGATTTACATAGCCTAGGCCTTAGAGGGCATCTGCCCTTTTTTTATTCAAAACTTTTTAGCCAAACGATCGTTCCAAGTTCGTGTGGGATCCTCACTCTCTCGCTCCTTTAGCCAAGAGGAGGGAGTACCACAAGGATCAGTATTAAGTGTCACGCTTTTTGCCATCAAAATAAATTCCATCATGGAACAACTTCCTCCAACTGTAAACAGTGCCCTCTATGTTGATGACTTTAGCATTTTTTGTCAGTCGTGCAACATGAGGGTTATTGAAAGACAACTGCAGAAAGCCATTGATAGTCTGAATTCCTGGGCACTTGTTAATGGCTTCAGGTTCTCGCCGGAGAAGACCGTTTGCGTACACTTTTGTCGCAAGCGTAATCTTCATCCTGAACCTGAATTAAGGCTCGGACAAAATGCTATTCCAGTAGCAGCGAACACAAAATTCTTGGGACTCATATTCGATAAAAAACTGACCTTTTTGGATCATATTCGTCAACTCCGCACAAAGTGCACAAGAGGTCTTAATATTCTCCGCTCGCTCTCCTGTACATCATGGGGAGCAGACCGATGTACCCTTCTTCGTCTTTACCGTGCACTTGTGCGATCCAAACTAGATTATGGGTCCCAGGTATATTCCTCAGCCAGAGACAGTGCCCTTCGATGGTTGGACCCTGTCCATCATCAGGCCCTACGTATTGCTACTGGAGCATTTCGAACATCTCCTGTCCAGAGCTTATATGTCGAAGCAAACGAACCACCGTTATCGCTTCGTCGTAAGCAGTTGTCTCTAAAGTACACCTTAAAACTGAAATCCCTGCCAGACCATCCTACGTGGCCATTCGTTTTTGAGCCACGATGGGAAAATTTGTACAACACACGTAAGACTGCCAATCGTCCTTTTGGTATTCGTCTCCAAGAGCTACTCAAAGAACTTAATATCAAGGTAGACAAGGTTGCCCAAACACCAAAGCAATCCTTTCCACCCTGGCATGCTCGTGTCCCGGCATGTGACTTGTCCCTCAGAAATTAGGGAAAATCGGACACTCCATCATCGGTCAACCTTTCCGCTTTATTCAGCACACCGAGCTGAACATTCCGACTTCGCGCCAGTCTACACAGACGGTTCGAAGTCGGAATCATATGTGGGATCTGCTGCTGTCTTTACAGACAGCACTACATCGGAGCAGATTCCCTCTGAATGCAGTATATTTACTGCAGAGCTGCACGCTATAGAGTTAGCCTTGGATCACATTAGTGAATGCCAATACCAACGGGTCATTTTATATTCCGATTCTCTCAGTGTGTTACAGGCTTTAATATCTGTGAGGTATAATCCTTATCCAGTTTTGTCTAGTATTCAGCAGAAGATTCACCTCCTCCTTGGACGTGAATATGATATCCGCTTCTGCTGGATTCCCAGCCACATTGGGATTGGGGGAAATGATTTGGCTGACGCCGCAGCCAAATCAGCAATTCCCAATAATATCTGCTGCCTGTCAGTCCCCTATACAGACTACAGGCAAATAATACACCAAAATATACACTCCCAATGGCAGGACTTGTGGAATGGACAGACTGGAAATAAACTATATTGTATAAAGCCTGTAATTGAACCGTGGCAGTCTAGTCTGCGCAGGAATCGTAAGGAGGAAGTTGTTCTTGCCCGGACCCGCATAGGACACAGTCATTTAACTCATTTGTTTTTACTGAGGGCTGATGACCCTCCTATGTGTCCTGTGGCACAATTTTAACTGTGAGACACATTTTAATTGATTGTCCAGATTTTAGTAATATCCGTTATACTGCTTTTAATCATCTGACTGAGCCGTATACACTCAGTCAGATTTTATCAGACAATGACAATGTGTCTGCTATTTTTAGATATTTAAAATCAATAAATATTTTTACTCGTTTATAAAATTTACATTTTTCTTATACTTCTTGACATAGTGATCTAACTAACTAGGTCACTGAAAGTTTAAATTTTTTTATAAATGACATGGTCTTGGCGCATTATAGCCTTAGTAGCTAATGCGCCAATAAAACCAAAACAAAACAAAACAAAACAAACCTTCACGAGGAGTTGCCATGATACTGCACTACCTCAAATAAGTAACGCTTCACTAATAGAGAAGACTATTGTTACTTATTCTCAGTGAGTACCACCACCCAGACATGTTTCAAGGCTATTGGCCTATCATCAGTGGGTGGGAAGGTACCCTAGTATTGCAGACATGACGACCCAGTTGTGAAGTTAATCGCACGATATGAGAGATGCCACAAGGTGTATAAGATAATATTTAAAATAATTAAATGCACAAGGCATAATACTTTAAGAGTTTAGTATCTATATAATATCGGTGTTTAGATACACCATAGACACTCTTAAAAAAACTACTAAGTAGTTGTTGTGGGCATCATTTGCTCTTTCTCATATTGTGCTCTGCCTTCACGACGAGTTTCCATGGTACTGCACTACCTCAAATAAGTAACGCTTCACTATGGGTGGTGGTATGTCTGGGTGGTGGTACTCACTGAGAATAAGTAACAATAGTCTTCCCTATTAGTGAAGCGTTACTTATTTGAGGTAGTGCAGTATCATGGCAACTCGTCGTGAAGGCAGAGCACAATATGAGAAAGAGCAAATGATGCCCACAACAACTACTTTGTAGTTTTTTTAAGAGTGTCTATGTTGTATCTAAACACCGATATTATATAGGACTAATTTAATGGAAAAGTTCGGTGAAACACGAGCAGTTGCTCTTGACAACTCAAAGGCTTTTGATCGTGTTTGGCATAAAAATATTCTAAACAAGCTTCCATCGTATGGTTTGCCAACTGTTTTTAGGAATTGGTTATCCAGTTTTCTCTCTGATTGCTCACTGAGGGTTTTTGTTAATGACTCTCTGTCTTCTAACTTCTCCACTAATGCCGATGTCCCCCAATGTTCAGGTCTTTCCCCCACTCTTTTCCTCTTGTATATTAATGACCTTCTTCCTTTGACTGGAAATCCTATCCATACTTTTGCCGATGATTGTACATTGCATTCCACTTTCCATTTTGAGAAACCTTGTCCTGCTCAATCAGCTTCAACTTCTCGAAAATCTGCTACCAATTCCTTAAATGCCAATCTTCGGGTAATTCTCCAGTGGTGCAAAGACAACAGTTTATTTCAACCCTTCTAAAACTCAGTCTTGTCTTATATCTCGCAAAAAGGATTCTTCTGCTCCTGTGCTTATCTTTAGTGACACTCCGATTTCTAGGCAAAATGATATATTTCTTTACAAGCACATTACAAATATTGCTTCCTCTGCATCTAAAAAACTTGGTTTTCACTTTTGCTCTTGGCATTACTTTTCTTCCAAAGAGCTGCTCACTCTGTATAAATCGCAAATCCGCCCTACCATGGAATATTGTTCCCACATCTGGGGTGGTTCTACCAAAACCTCTCAGGCTTCTTGATTCCATTCAGAAGAGGGCAGTTAGGTTAATTAATGATTCAGCTCTAACAGAGTCTCTCCACTCACTGTCTCATAGACGTACTGTTTCTGCTGCATGCCTTTTCTACAGATACTTCCACGGGCGCTGTTCTTCTGAATCGGCTTCTATAATTCCCGCTGTCTCTCTTTCAAAACAGTCCGAACATGTGCTGCCACCAGCCAACATCCATTTACTGTCCGACTTCAAACTCACAGAACCAGTTTTTCTTCTTCCTCGTTTATTCATTCAACTGCCGTTTTCTGGAACAACCTTCCTTCACACGTATTTCCTGAAAATTACAGTCTACAGAAGTTCAAGTCCAATGTCAACAAATATCTTCTTTCGACTTCTCAACCTCCAACCCAAGCACGGTACTAAGTACTATAGGTTCTGATACCTCTCATGTTTGTTGTTTACATAAAAAAAAAAAAAAAAATATATATATATATATAAACCATACTATGAATGAACACAGACCGGATCCCAAAATTAGCCTTTAATTATAAACATACAGGCAAGTGAGATGTTGGTCAACCAAGACAACAATGGCAAGATCAAGTCCACCTCCAAGAGCTACAACGGAACAGGTCTTAAAAGTCCTAAGCCGGACCAAGTTCATGTTGATGATGATGATAAACCATAGTAGCACAATACACATCTCTCCTTCATCAACTATTCTCAATTTACAAATTATTAACATCAGTTTTTTATCAGTTGTATCTTACTTATTATGAATCATCAATGTTTACTCTATCATTCTATTCCATTACCAATTTTTATTACCTACATCAGTAAAACTCATTTCAACTCTACTCTTTTTATATTTTTTTCTAACTCTTAACACTTGAAATGTATTACAACTGGTATCCTCTTACCTCAATAATATTCGCTATAGATCAACCATTCTACCCTAATTACTCTCTAGTTATCATCTTAGTCATCCCCTTTGCCACCCTTACATTATTTCATAATCATTTACATTCATAACAAATTATCTCAACCTTAGTAGCTAACTAACAACAGGAATATTCTTTTTTAACAGGAGTATCACTCAATTCCTTACAGAGCTAGGTTATGAGTGTTTGAATTCGGGATTCGAGAAAAAAAACAAGAACAGACTTACGTTCTGAAATGGCCTCTACTTCCAATTTCTTTGCGTTCAGGCTTCCTTTGTGGCAGACAGGCTTTCTTACATTTCTTGGGCACTCTGCTTTTCTTAGTGGTGGAGAGGCTTTCTTCGATTTCTTGGTCACACTGCCTTCCGACGCCGGACAAGTCTTTCTTTCTATTCTTGGCTCACATTTCTTTAAACTTAAACACAGCCTTCTAGCCTATTACTGGCATCCGGACAAGGCTTTCTTTCTTGCATGTTTACATTAACCTTAAACTTAACCACTGCCTTTACTGCCTTCCGATGCCAGACCAGGCTGTCTTTCTTTCACTTTTTTTTTTTTTTTTTTTTTTTCTTCTTCATCTTGCTACCACGAGATGCGACCACCAAAAAAATCTACTTCCACTTCAACCCACAAACTCACGACTTTCTCCTCTTAGACGACACAGAAGTCAGATACAGACACTTGCTCAGTTACTCCCCCGGAACGTTTCTTTTTCCCTCAAGTTTGGAATGCCCCCAAAGACTCCAGCCAATCCAACTACTCTGTTTAATTTTTCTTTCCTTCTTATTTGCTAAAACGTCTCACAGCAGCTGTCTCCCTAGTGCACAAACCAGCCCTTCTCTAGAAATGTCATTTTTTTTTTTTCACACGGCAGTATGACCTTTTCATGTTTGCCAGTCACCTCCAAAACATTCATTTTTATGTTCACACCTTCTCTGCTAAATATGGCCAACTTGCCAAAATATCAGCCACTCGGACATCTTTTTATTTTAATGTGAACACTGAATGCCCATTCATTTCCTGTTAACTTCCTAATGGCGGCTTAGATCAAAAGAGACGCTTCGTAATCCCGTTTCACGGTCCTATTGTTCTTGCCCTCAGCAACCCTTTCATGCCTATTCTCAAATGGCACCCCCTCCCTCCCTATACCTGGCTGCTGTCCCTGTTAGCTCTTATATTATTCGAAATTCTTGCTCCTATTTAGCCACTATTTAAGATATACATCTATAACTTTCCCATCCCCAAATCCAGTGTTTCTTCAAACTTTATTTACATTAAAACTAAATATCCAGTCCTAATACTTACTATCTTTAACTTAATACTCCCTTTCCATCGCCGGTCCTGTATTTATTATAGTAAAACAGATATTTCTGTTATATTTGTAAGATCTACATCTTACAGCACGTTATCCTGCTAGAACGTACCTGTGCCATAAGGAAAGCAGTCACCATAAATAAGTGTACCTGATCAGAAACAATAGATAGGTAGTTTTTAGCATTCAGAGTATGGTCCAGGGTTATGAGGGCTCCAAGCGATTCCTAGGAGAATATCCCCAATAACCCCAGCGGCTCACACCTGGTGAGTTTGGGCTTGGCATACCCAGGGTCCTGAGCTGAACATCATCATTCTTTTCTTTCTTGGTGATTCCCTTCTACTTTTGACACACTCTCTCTCTGTCTCTCTCTCTCTTACTCAGAAATTTTTTTTGGCTGATGCAGCATAAGCCTCAGGCTTTCTTGCACCATATGGCTAATAATAATAATAAATCATTTTTTTCCATTACTTTAAGTGCAATTAGACGACAATTGGATGGGAGGGATTCGCTACCTTTTTTAGGAACTGGCAGCATATGAGCAAATTTCCAAGCAGAAGGGAAAACACCTTTGGGTTAAAAAGAGAAAGAAAACAAGAGTAAATTCAGCTGCACAGGTTTTGAGAACAAGTGGAGAAATACCATTAGGACCTGGACCTATCATAGTATCAGAATTGTTCGAAATACTTCTGACATCCTTTTGAGAAAAGACCACAGCATTGAATTGAGTGTACTGGGAATTGTAGGAGATAGTTTACCAAGATCATCAAAACACGAGTTGGAAGAAAAGTAGGATGCTAGCAGGTCACCTTTATCTTAGGCTGTACAGCAATAGAACACCATCCGGTTTTCACAGATGTAGGAATAGATGATGAACAAAGATTGCAGCCAATAACTTTGACAAGAGAACAGAATGCTCGAATAATATTTGGACGAGAAGCAAATTTTCTACTCTTAGCCTGTTTGAAATCTAGTTTGGACTGATGAATAACTGATTTCTATATGTTGCAATTATCGGTAAAGGCAGCAAATTAATCTGGATATTTGGATACAAGCCAGTTGCAATATGTAACATTCTTCTCTTGAACCCCTTAGCATATTTATTGGAAAACCAAGGTTTAGATAAAGGATGAGGTTGTAAGTTGGAATGCAGAATAAATAATTTCATCCTACCAGAATAATTTCATTACACGATCTGAGCAAACTTTCACATCAGAAGATTAGAAAGAGTAATCCAACCTTTTTTTTTTTTTTTTTTATGAAAACCTGAAACGCGAGAGGTATTAGAACCTATAGTACTTAGTACCGTGCTTGGGTTGGAGGTTGAGAAAACAAAAGAAGATGAAAAAAGTTGACATTAGACTTGAACTTCTGTAAAGTTCAAGTCTAATGTCAATTAATCTAATTAAACAAGTCTAATTAAATTTGGAGAGTAAATGAATGTTGGCTGGTGGCAGCATGTGTTGGAACTGTTTTGAAAGAGAGAGTGGGAATTATAGAAGCCAATTCAGAAGAACAGTGCCCATGGAAGTATCTATAGAAACGGCATGCAGCAGAAACAGTGCATCTATGAGACAGTGAGTGAAGAGACTCAGTTAGAGATGAGTCATTAATTAACCTAACTGCCTTATTCTGAATGGAATCTAGAAGCCTGAGAGAGGTTTTTCGGGGCACCGCCCCAGATGTGAGAACAATATTCCATTGTAATGGTGGGAAGTGTTTTATCAAGTTCATTAATACATGAATTGGAACAAAAATGGAATGCCAACAGGTCAGCTTTATCCTTGGCAGAAGTGACAACAGAACCATCTGGTTTTCACAGAGGTGGGAGCATAGATGGGCAAAAGTTGCGGCCAATAGCTTTGGCAAGAGACAAAAATGCTGCTCGGCTACCATTAGAACAAGAAGCAAGTTTTCTACTCTTAGCCTGTTCAAAATCTAGTTTGGACTGTTTAATAACTGCTTTGGTGTAGGCAAAAAATGAAACTGAAGAATTGGAAACAAGCCAATTACGATACGCAACATTCTTCTCTTGAACAGCCATAGCACATTTATTGGAAAATCAAGGTTTAGGTAAAGAATGAGATTTTAAAGTGGAGTGGGGGATAAAGGATTCCATTCCTACAAGAATAATTTCGCTGACACAATCTGACTAAACATTGACATTAGAAGTTTTGAAACAGTAACCCGACCAAGGAAAAGAAGAAATTAAACCTTGCAGTTCAAACCATTTTGAATTCTTGTAATGACAAACAACACGATGTTGGGAATCGCCATGAGATAAAGGCTCCATTGGAGAAGAGACAACCAAGTTGTGATCTGAGGTGCCTAAAGGACCACTCACTTCGACCGTATACTTAAAAGTGTTGTTTTTGAGAAAAAGGGTGCCTCCGTAGCCAGGTGGGTAGGAGCAGCAGTGCGTAGCACATGCTTCTTGATTAGGCCGGGGTTCCAGCCCGCGTGACCCACCAAATACGGACGATGCGGAAAGGTCAGGGAATGACCACCGCATATCTCTGGAGCAATATGGCCTTAGTTGCTAATGCTCCTAAAAACCAAATAACAACAACAACTTTGAGAAAAAGATCAAATGTGTTTTCTGTGTGGTTAGGATTCCCCAGTATTCTTGTAGATAAATGAAAAATCTGTGCAAGGTCATTAGTAATTGCAAAAGCCTCAGCATTGCAAACAGCTGGGTATGTGTGACTAGAAAATGGAAGCCAGCTGGAGTCGTGAAAGTTAAAATCACCAAGGAAAATTACCTCACTGTTAGGAAAGTTGGACTGGAGAAAGTCAAGTTGCAAAGAGAGGAAATCATTGAGTTCCAAGTGATTAGTGGAGTTGGGAGAACTGTAGAGACAACAGATGAATTTGACAGATTGAGGTAGAGAGATTTTAAGCCAGAGATTCCAAATTACCAAGTCTCTGACCAGGAATATCCGAGCAGACATATGCATACCACCTTTGAGGCGAAAGGAATCATATAGCAAATAATTTGAGCAACTGAGATGAGCAGTAGTTGAATCAACTGATAACTGAAATTCTGTCAGAAAATGTGCATGGAGTTTGACAGACTGCAAGTGGAAATGGACATCGTTGAGATTAGAATTGAGACCATGTGTATTTATGAAATGAACTAGGAAGTGTTTGGAAGGTTTAGATCTTTTCACAGATAAGCTTACTCTATTAGTTTGACAATTATTGGTGTATTCAATAGTAAGAAAATGTGGGGGAGTGACATGCTATATGGAGTAATGAAATTTTTGGATATGGTGTACACATAGTAAGGATATACCCAGATCCTTGATATAACGTAGCCTCGACAGTGTCCCCCACATACACTACTTGGAGTGTACCAACTAGATGCCGGCCTGCGAACACCATTTTAAAGCTGTACCCTCGAAATGTAAGGAAGATTGGCTTCCACCATGATGTCCATCATAACCTCAAAAGTCATCAGTCATACTGTATGATGGAAGAGATGGCCAAGGATTGACCAGAACTTAGGTCTCGGGAGTAAACATGGGTTCCACCTCTTTAATCCTCCAATAAGCAAAGTGGTGGTGCACCAGTTGATGAGAGTCATTAACACCTAGTATTGCCTGGTAACACAGCAGGGTGGCATTCCTCCACGTGGTGTTGGTGGCACACCTCAGCCCCATCTTACGTTGGTGGTCACCCGGGTGCTCACCCTCAGTGTGCTTGTGCCTGGGATTATACCCAGGATTACTAATAGTCCCACCATTGTGAAGGTATAAGCAGAGGATTTGACTGTCACAGACCACCAGACTTTGCCGAAATTGGGCCACTTGACTTGAGTGTCGCCCAAATATCAGTTTCATCAGCGTTTTAGACTCGCAGGTAGCAAATACAGCTTGTCTGGCATATTTGAGAGAATGCCTGTGACAATGTCAAGGACCAAGAGAAAAGAAATCTTTTATATCATTCCCTTTTGCATTCTTCTGATGCCAAACAACAGAGGTTGACAAGGGCCACAAAACAAAGGTGCCTAGAGGACCACTCACCTCGATCATGTAGTTAGAACTGTTGTTTGTGAGAAAAAGATCAAGTACATTTGTTGCTTGTTTAGGATTGTCTGGTATTCTGTTAGGTAAACGAAGAATCTGTACGAAGTTAGTAATTAGGAATTGTAAAAGCCTCTCGACCAGCTGAATCCTTGCGACCAGAAAACTGAAGCCAATGAGAGTTGTAAACATTAATATCACCAAGGAAAATTGCCTCAGTGATAAAAAAAGTAGGACTGCAAAGGTCAAGTTTCAAGGAGAGAAGTGAAAGCATTTCAAGTGATTATTGGAGTAACGTTAGTAGAGACATATGATGCAAGAAAGCAGGTTTATATAGCAGCAGCCAAAAAAAATCTTCCCATTTCATCTGTTCACTCAAAATGTGTGTCCAGTTCACCATTGAATTTGTTTAAGCTCTCAACTTCCACAACAACAGATGGAAGTTTGTTCCAGCAATCAACCACCCACTGGTTAAAGGAAAATTTCAGCACATCTATTCTACAACTGTCATTCCTCAATTTGAATTTTTACCCACTCAGGTGCATAATCTGAGTGAGAGGAAGAATCCCATTACCATTGAGCTTGTTCAAACCATCAAGGACTTATTCAACACATGCAGGTGCCTAGTCTCCAGATGCTACAATTTTCAAAACTTCCTTCCTTATACAAGTGGATAATCACCTCCTTGTCCCTGCTAGCAAAATTCCTGTATATCATTGACAAGACCCCATGACCTGCTCTGGCAGCCTGTCTTCATAGCAGCCACAAGAAAAAGGTGCCTACAGAGCCATCAGAACACTTCATATCCGACTGCACTATTACCCCACAGGTCTTTTTCATTCTCCACAACCCTAAGTATAGTAGCTCACAGTTGGTACATTGGGGTTGCTGCAACCCATATGCAGTACTTGGCATTTGTCAGTGTTAAACTTTAGTTGCCACCCCTGCCAACCTTCGTATCGCCTGCAAACTTGGATGTTTAGCCTGATATACCTTCATCAATATCATATATAATTAGTGAAAACAACAATGGGCCCAACACCGAACCCTGGAGGACTCCACTAATAGCATTAGTCCGCAAAGAGCAAGTGTTCGTTGATTACCATTCTCTGCCTTTATCCATAGCAGCACCTTGCCCTTAATGCAATACTGCTCCAATTTGTTCAGCAGTCTTCCATGTATCCAACAGTATCAAAAGCTTTCTACAATCCCAGTATATGGTATCAAAATTATATTTTGCATCCAGTTCCTTTGTACCATGGTATCCAATCATATTAGTCAGACAAGATCCCTCTAACAAAACATGCTCTATATATGAACTGTAAGTGCGGTCTTGTCTAGATGATCCTGCAATACTTCTTTAACCAGTGTCACCCAGGAACTGAAGTTAAACTAACAAGTCTGTAATTACTCATGTCCCAAAAACTAGAGATGTGAAAATGTATCCCCCTTTGTGAATTGGGGATATATTTTCACATCTCTAGTACATATGTGGGGTCTTTGCCAGAATCCAAGGATTCTCTCATAATTATGGCTAATGGTTTGCTTACATCCTTTGCTGCCTCACTTAATGTAACTTAATATAACTGAATAGATTCCATCCATCCCAGATGCCTTTCCTCTGTTTAACATCAACAATTTCTCCTCCCACTTTACTCCCAGTAATTAAAAATATCATTTAGCTCCCTATTAGAGTTTGATAAAGTTCTGGCCTATACTTCCCCACAGAATTCCTCATGTGTGAATGCAAAATACTCATTCAGTTTGCCTGCTACCTGAGCAGGATCATCAACAGTCGAACCACTGATATCAAGTGGACCAATATGATTCATCACTGTCCTTCTAGAGTTTACATAAGTAAAGAAGTCTTTGCTGTTTTTCTTTGCATCTTTCGCTTGCCTAACCTCCTTCATGACTTGATTACAGACTAGTTTATATCTACTATAGGCTTCTGTGTTGCCTGATAATTTCTATGCATCCCATTCATTTTTTTTTTTTTTTTTGCCCCAAGTCTCATTAGTTCATCTGATATCCATTTAGTCCTAAACCTTGAACAGTATTCCTCAGTTGGTATGAAAAGCCTTGTAGCTCCAAACATTACTTTCTTGAATGCTTCCCATTTTGAATTTGTTGTTAGTAATATCTGAGACCTCTCTACTGGTTTCATGCAGTCCTCTCCTGTGTATCCTTTACGAAAAGAAAAACCTTTCCATTTACTCCTGATGGTAGTTACATCTTTAAGTAAATCCCACATCAATACACTGTGATCATTGTCACCAAGTGGTCCCTTTATCTGCAAATTCTTAATACACGAATGATCACTGCTGATAACCAGATCAAAAGTATTACCCTCTCTGGTTGTCTCTTGAACATGCTGCTGTACAAAACAATCATTCAATAAATCCACAAAATTCTTACTAATGTGTGAGTGACCCATCCACAAATTGCAGTCAATATCTGGAAAATTAAATCCCCCATTATAAGACATTTTGATTTACTGGCCCACTCTATTTCTTTGTACAGCTATTCGTTGTACTCATCAGAATCGTTAGGCTTATCCCACTCATATGTTGTTAGGCTGTATTTATAGCCCTGGCACGTTTCATTGCCGTATTTCAAAAGTGTGTTGGGTGATGTTTGAGTAGGCGAAAGGAAGAGAAGTAGGATAGAAGGAAAATTCTCACCTCATATTACACTAATAGTTTGGAAATTTAAAGAATTTAGAACAGCTTATAGGGGTTTTTTTTTTTTTTTTTTTTTTTTGGAGAGAATATGAAAAGGTTTTGCTCGGAAACCTTTTCATATTCTCCACCTCCAACTACAGAATAGAATCAAATTTCATACCGAAATACTTACAGCAAAACACAAGAAAAATAGATCTCCCTTTTAAAATCACAGAGACGACAGTCTGTGGGTATGCACCAAACAGATTCTGCAAATGGTGAATTCGTAACCAACCTCTCCAAGTATAACTTAAAATACGAACCTAATCTCCTCCATAAAGGCCTCAATTACAGTTTGATCCCATACAACGAATATGTAATAAAAGTCCAAACAGGATAATATATCCACAGAAATAGAAAAAAACTAATTAAGCAAATAAATAATATAATAAACAAAAAACCAAATCTTACTCCTAACCTTTCAACAGAGGAATTTCAGTGCATCAAAACATTAGCCACAAATAAAAACATCATCATTCAAAAGGCTGGTAAAGGTGACTCAATAGTATTAATAAACAAATCCAATTATGACAGCAAACTGACAAACCTCCTACAAGTTACAAATACATACCAGAAACTAGGAAAAAATCCTATCCCCACCATCAGATCAAAAATCGAAAAAAGAACTGAAAAGATTACAAGCAATTTTCACACAGAGCTCTTAGCCCATTTGGTGTCATTAAGTTACATAAATCTGACAAACCATTGAGGCTGATATTGAGTTTCAAAAATACATCAACATCAAACTTAGCAAAATTTATGGTTGACCTACTAAAAGGAAAGAAACAGTAAAGGAAACAGTAAACCTTTAATGAATTATTCCAAATATCACATAAAAAACATGGAACATCTATTTTCATCAGTCAATAATATAAAATTAGAACTTACAACAAATTATATTCCTTTGATATAAAATTACTATATACAAACGTACATCCCCAAAAAGCAGTGAAGGCTACTAAAAAACAGAACAAAATTGGAAATTTCTGATATAACAAACTTACTAAACATACTGTTATCAGCTAATTATTTCACCCATGAAGGAGTTTTTACCAACAAGTATTTGGGATACCAATGGACAATTCCATAAACAGACATCTCTCTGAATTTTACTTCCTGGAAATAGAAAACCACATCATTTCCAAGTACTCTTCCCCATTTTTATGGTAGGTGCGTAGATGATTGTCTGCTTATGGGCAAACCAGTCACATAAATACAATCTTTCAGAAGTTGCATAATTCCCAATTGAAAATGAAGGAAACAAAAGGATAAACTTTCCAAATTTAACAAGAAATGCCACCAAAATCAAAACAAAAATTTATCACAAACCTACGAATAAAGGAAATTATTTGCATTTTGACAGCTATGGCCCCTCCTCTCTCACAAAAAATCAAATTTAATAGCCCAGTTCAACAATGCTCTCAGGTATTGATCTACAGAAGCTGATTGTAAAGAGGAAATTGAATCACTTAAGGACAGATTCTGCAACCACGGTTACCCAAAATGGCTCATAAACGATGCCTTTAATATTGCCAAAAGAAACAGTAAAGGAAAACCAAAACGAGAAGTGCAAAAAAAAACAATGGATACATGTCTCTTTATATTGAAACATACCAACAATGTTTGAAAAAAAATTTCAAAGATTCTGGAGTAAACTTAGCATTTGGCAGCTCCAAGAAACTATGGTCATACCTGAAAAATTCAACTAACAACAAAAACACAATAGATTTCAAACAACAAACAAACAGTCTATGCAATTCCTTGTGCAGCAGACTGTGATTGCATATATATATAGGGTGCCTCCGTAGCTAGGTGGACAGGAGCAGCAATGTATAGCACACGCTTCTTGATTAGACCAGGGTTCAAGCCCACCAAATTCTGAGGATGCGGAAAGGTCAGGGAATGACCACTGCATATCCCCAGAGCAATATGGCCTTAGTTGCCAATGCTCCAAATAACAAACAAACAGCATATATATAAACAGCACGAGAACATCGTTATACTAATAGACAAACAAGACAAAATTTAAGTTAGAAACCAATGAGACTCAAGCAATAAGGTCGACAAACAGACCAATAAACATACACAAACCAATAATAATATCTGAGGAATGGGACCTAAAACTAATATCCTATAAGTTAAAATTTAATTACAAAACATAACCCCCCCCCCCCCCACACACACATCCAGGATGTCTAATAACAGGAATGGATAGTCATGCTACCGGATTTTCGAGTGAAACCTTTTCATATTCTCTCTCTCCAAAAAAAAATCCTATAAGCTGTTCTAAATTCTTCAAATTCCTAAACTATTAGTGTAATGGGGGGGGGGGTTTCTTCTATCCTATTTCTCTTCCTTTTGCATACTCAAACACCCCCACCACACTTTTGAAATACAACAATAGAATGTGCCCGGGCGGCTATAAATACTGTCTACAACACGTGTTTGCTTCTATTTGAAGATAGTATAAACAAAAAGCCCCCATCAAGCTTTAGAAAATTTTCTCCCTTTATACTTCTATTATTTCTCCATGCAAGGATTTAGGATCAAAGCTTGCTTTTATTCCTTCACCCTCTTACTAGGTTCATTTCAATACTGTTCTAATTATGTCTCACCCGGATGCAGCCATTCCTGAGGAAAGAATCTCAGGTAAAAAAATTTCTGCCTTTAAATATAATATTTCTAAAATTTAAAATTCCAAAAAATACTTCTAAATGTCCTATATTATTTGGTTAAATTTCACAAAATCAATTTTAAATTCAAAATGAGAACACAAATTGACAACAAAAAATCACAATACACTAGCATTTGGCCGATTTTATCTCTGCTCAACATATATAAGGAATGCAGAATTGGAATTTGGGGAGTACAATGTGTACAGAAAAGATAGACAAGGGAGAAATGGAGGAGGGATGATGTTAGTTAAGAATGACATAAAATCTAAGGAGGTGCATCCAGCTGACATGAGTGGGCACCTCCGTAACCAGGTGGGCAGGAGCAGCAGTGCGTAGCACACACTTCTTGATTAGACCGGGGTTCGAGCCCGTGCCCACCAAATACGGAGGATGCGGAAAGGTCAGGGAATTACCACCGCATATCCCTGGAGCAATATGGCCTTAGTTGCTAATGCTCCTAAAAACCAGATAACAAATAACCTTACATGAGTGGGCCGTGCAACGTTGAGTCAGTTTGGTGTGACATAAGCACTGGGAAAGCAAAATTGAGAGTATCAATTTTAAAGAGATATTTTAAAATCTCAATTTTATCAAAATTGAGAGTATCAATTATCAGGTGTGTTATAGGCTTAAGGACGCTGATGAGTACAAAGAACCATTATACAGAGAAACAGGAACTTCTGGGTTGGTCAGTTGCACACTGGAAAGGCTTTTGTGGATTTATTGGATCTTTGTTTTCTACAGCAGCATGTTAGAGAGGCAACCAGATGGAGTAACATGCTTGATCTGATTAGCAGCAGTGATTATTTATGCATTAAGAATCTGCAGATAAAGGAGCCACTAGGTGGCAGTGACCACACTATGCTGATGTGATTGACTTAAAGATGTAACTACCATCAAGGGCAAAGAGAATGGTTTTTTTCTTTTGTAAATATGACTATAGTGGTCTCAGACAGTTTTTAAATTATACACAATGGGATCAACTGATGATGTTACCAACAGAAAATTCTAAATCGGAAACATTCAAGTAAGTAATCTTGGAAGCTACTAGGCTTTTTTTCCCAACTAAGAAATACTGTTCAAGGTTTAGGCCTAAATGAATGGCAGCTAAACTAATGAGACTCATGCCAGAGAAGAAAAATGCATGGGATGCATATAAATTATCAGGTGACACAGAAGTCTATGGTAGAGATAAAGTAGTCTGTAATCAAGTCAAAAAGGGGAGTTAGGCAAGTGAAGGCAGATTATGAGAAATCTTTGGCAAAGGATTCAATGAGAAATAGCAAAGACGTCTTTACTTTTGTAAACTCTACAAGGAAGGGGATGAATCAGATTGGTCCACTTGATATCAACGGTTCGATTGTTGATGAACCTGCTGAGATATTAGCATTACTAGGTGCATATCATGCAAGAAAGCAAACTTATACGGCATCAACAAAAAAAAAAACCTTCCCATTAAACCCATCCATTTATTCCAAATGGTTCTCTAGTTCTTCCTTGAATTTAGCATTAGCATTAGTAGAGGCATACAATGCAAGAAAGCAAGCTTATTCAGCATCAGCCAAAAAAACCTCCCATTTCACCCCTCCATTCTTTCCAAATGCCCGTCCAGTTCAGCCTTAAATTTATTTAGTCTATCAACTTCCACAACAAAAGATGGAAGTCTGTTCCACCAATCAACTACCTGCTGGATAAAGGCAAATTTCCACACATCTATTCTACAACTTTATTTGAACGAAATTTAAATTTTATTTAAACTATCAACTTCCCCAACAACAACAGATGGAAGTTTTTCCACCAATCAACTACCCGATGGCTAAAGGCAAATTTCCACACTTCTATTCAACAACTCTCTTTACTCAATTTCAGTTTATGCTCCCTCATGTTTGTAATCTGAGCAAGAGGAAGAATCCTATCAGCATTGAGCCTGCTCAATCCATTCAAGGCCTTATACACTTCAATCATATTGCCTCACAGGTGACTAGTCTCCAGATGCTGCAATTTGCAGAATTTAAGCCTGTCTTTGTGAGAGCACCCCTTTGTTCCACTCACCAGGCTTGTTTCCCTTCTCTGTATTTGTTTTAGCAACTCTCCATCCTCTCTAAAATGAGGCTTACAGACCTGTATGCAGTACTCCAGGTGTGGTCTGACCATTGCCTTGTAATAAGCACCTCCTTATCCCTGCTCGCAAAATTTCTGTATATCATTGAGAGAATTCCTTGATGAACTCTGGCTGCCTGTCTGCACTGCTCAGAAAACTTCATATCTGACTGCACAAACACCCCCAGGTCTCTTTCATTCTCCACTAGCCTGAGTATAACTCCACCCGGTTGGTGTTATACTGGGGTTACTCTGTGGTTACTCTGTGGTTACTGCTACCTATATGCAGTACTTTGCATTTGTCAACATTAAATTTCAGTTGCCACTTCTCAGCCCATCTGCTCAACTTTTTCAGATCTGGTTGCAGCAGCAGCATACTGTCATTACTGTTATTCACAACCCTACCAACCTTTGTATCATCAGCAAACTTTGACATTATGCTTGATATAACTGCACCTATATCATTCATAAATATACAAAACAAAAATTGTCTAAACACTGAACCTGGGGTCACCACTAATAGCATTAGTACACGAAAAGCTGTGTCCATTCATTATCACTCTTTGTCTTCTCCCACTCAACCATTCTTAATGCCATACTTCTCCAATTTGTACAGTAGTCTTCCATGTGTAACAGTATCAAAAGCTTTCCTGAAATCCAAGTATATGATATCAAAATTATTTTTGCATCCAGTTCCTTTGTGACCACACCATAGTATCCAATCACATTGGTCAGACAAGACTTCCCCTTTACAAACCCATGCTGACCCTGAATTATTATTGCAGACTTGTCTAGATGAATCTGCAATGTTTCTTTAACCAGTGACTACAAATTTTTTGCCTGGATCAGAAGTCAAACTAACAGGTCTAATTACTCATGTCGCCCTTTGATACACCTTTGTGAATCGGAGATACATTTGCACATGTCCAGTCCATTGGGACTTCCTGTGAATCCAAGAATGCTCTCGTAATTATGGCTAAGGGTTTGATTACTCCTTTGCCACCTCCTTTAATATAACTAGATAGAACTCATCTACCCCAGGTGCCTTTCTTAGGTTTAACTTCACCAATTTCTCCTCCACTTTGCTCTCAGTTATTACAAAATCATTTAAATCCCTGTTTGAGTTTGATAATCATCTGGCCCTCTCCTCCTTGAATAACTCCTCATGTGTGGTGTGAATGTAGATGCAAAATACTCATTTTGTTTGGCAGCTATCTGAGAATGATTATCTACAGTCAAACCATCGATATCAAATGGACCAATCTGATTCATCCACTTTCTTTTATAGTTTATATAAGTAAAGGAATCTTTACTGTTTTTCTTTTATTATTATTACTATTAATTATTATTAATAGCCATATGGTGCAAGAAAGCCTGAGGCTTATGCTGCACCAGGAAAAGAAAAAGTTCCCACGTTACCCTGGCTATGGAGGGCTCCTCCATAGCCAGGTAAGCATTAGCAGCAGTGCATAGCACACGCTTCTTGATTTGACCGGGGTTCGAGCGTGTGACCACCAAATACGGAGGGTGCTGAAAGGTCAGGGAATGACCACCGCATATACCCAGAGAAATATGGCCTTAGTTGCTAATGCTCCTAAAAACCAAACAACAACAACAACCAAGAAAGAGAAGAATGATGATATCCATCTCAGGACCCTGGGTGTGCCAAGCCCATACTCACCAGATATGAGCCGCAAGGGTTAAATCCTTTGCCAAAGATTTCTCATAATCTGCCTTCGCTTCCCTAACCTCCTTTGGGATTTGATTACAGACTAGCTTATATCTCCCACAGGCTTCTGTGTCACCTGATAATTTACAGTGAAACTTCTCCTAACGGACACCTCTCTTTGACGGTCATCTCTCTACAACGGACATTTTCAAATTCCCCAACTCTCCTCTATTGGTTTTAACGTGTTTTCAGCTTCTGTCTAGCGGACATTCTCTGTAACGGCCGCGGACAGGCAATCTGCACTGTTTCGTTTAGATTAGCTCTTAATTTGATCTCCCCATAACGGACAGCGGGCGAGCTCACGGCCATTTTTCTAGGAACGTTTCTTCCACGTATTGCTTCAATCGTGTGTTTATTTTCTATTTCCGATTCTCTAAATTTTATCAAGGTTTGCATCGCGGTCCTAAACCCTTTTTCAAGAATTTTAAGGCATGTGTAAAACTTCTGATGAATTCGGTGTGTGCTGGTGGGGGGGGGGATTTTGTCGGCCTTTCGTCTTTTGAGTTTCAGTTTTCAGTTTTGTTCAGTGTCATGTGAAGTGCACAATGTCTTCTCGTAAACATTTAACTTTAAAAGATAAAGTCGAACTCATTAATGCGTATGATCAGCAAAAAAATAGTGTTCGCAATCTCCCTACAAAATTCAAAATCGGGAAGACGCAGGTAAGCGACATCCTAAAGAAAAAAAATGAACTGCTCAAACAATTTTGGCAACACGTAAATGATCAGGTTCAAAAATCATTCCCGAAAACTGTTGGACTTCAAATTGACAATGTTATGTATGAGTGGTTTTGTCGCACACGTGCTAAAAAAATTCCCATTAATGGGCCTATTATTAGGGAAAAGGCTTTGAAGGTTGTGAAATCTATGGGAGTAAATGAGTTCAAAGCTTCTGTGGGATGGCTAGACAAATTCAAAACTTGGCATAAAATTTCTTGGAAAACCATAAGTGGTGAAGGTGGACCTGTTGATACTGGGGTTGTGACAGAGTGGGCCGTCAAATTGGAAGATTTATGTCGTGATTTTGAAGCTAAGGATATTTACAACTGTGACAAAACAGGGTTGTTTTTTAAAGCTCTTCCTGAAAAAACAATGAGTCTAAAAAACGAAAAGTGCCAGGGCAGAAAAATTTCTAAGGAACGCTTGACTGTACTATTGTGTACAAATATGCTGGGAGAATTTGAACAACCTCTTGTTATAGGAAAACCACAAAATCCTTGTTGTTTCAAGGGCATAAAGTTGAATCTTTTGAATGTTGACTGGAAGTCTAATAAAAAAGCGTGGATGACATGAGATATCATGAGCGAATGGATAAGTCACTTTAACCAAAACATGATTCGTCAAAACAGAAAAATTATTCTTTTCATGGATAATGCTGCATCTCACCCGCACATTGAATTGTCCAACATTCAAATCGTTTTTCTGCCACCAAACACATCTGTAGAGTGTCAGCCCTTGGATCAAGGGATAATAAAAAATTTTAAACTTTACTACAGAAAACATGTTTTAAGACATCTTGTTGCAAACATGAACGATGTAACATGTGCGAGTGACCTTGCAAAGAAACTCAGCATCCTAGATGCGATTCAGTGGATTTCCTCTAAGGTAAACGCAATTAGAAAACAAACTGTCGTGAACTGTTTTGTAAAGTCTGGCTTCTCAAATGCAAAAATTGAAGTTGTGAACAGCAATGTGGAGCACCAAGAAAAACAAGAACTTCAACATCTATTGATAATGTACAATTCTTCCGCTACAAGTGACCCTGGCTACAAAGATATAGACTCGAACCTCACTACAGAAGATGGTGCTCTAGATATCAACGACATTATCATCGATATTTTTCAAGAAGTTCCTCATGAGGATGAAGAAATGGAAGGAGGTCATTCTGTCGAAGAACATATTAACGAAGAACCACCGATGAAAATAGAAGAAGCGCTCATACAAATCAATCATTTAAAAATGTTTTTTGCCGCTGAAGAAGATACTGAAGGACATTCGATGGTTTCTTCGCTCCAAACAAATATTGAAAACAAAATTATCAGCCGGAAGAAGGTGCAGAAGAAAATAAGTGATTACTGTATGTATTTTTCTTAAGATAAAGTCATAATATGCATAGCACAATTGTATGTATATTATTTACAAAAATATTGTGCAATATCTGTATATAATTTAATTTAATTTTACATTAAACGTTTAACGATTTTTCTTTATCTCTTGTGTATGTAATTGTATATTATTTACAAAAATATTGTTCAAAATATGTATATATTTTAATTTAATTTTACATTAAACGTTTAACGATTTTTCTTTCTTTTTTTTTTTTCTCCCTCAGTCTTCTTGTTAGCTGACACTTCTCTCTAACGGACACATCTCGTTCCCCATGGCTGTCCGTTAAAGGGAAGTTTCACTGTATATGCATTCCATGTGTCTCATTATTATGTTAATAATAACATAACATAATGTTATGTTATTATTAATTTTGTTATGTTATGTTATTTATGTTATGTTAATATGTTATGTTACATTAATTATGTTATGTTAATAACATAACATAATTAATTAATAAATTAATAGAATCATGACTCAGACCAGAGCAGCAAAGCAAAAGGCTCAAGCTAATGGAAGTGCTGTGGCTCAGAGCAGAACTGAGGGGGGCAGTTGTCCTCTGACTCACAGCCTTATAAAATGCACTGTTTGCTTGATGTTTGCAGAGCAATCGGGTACGGGACATGATACTGCCAAGGGGGATGTCTTTGTGTGTGCGCGATGCAAGGAGTGTATCGATATGAGGCAACAACTCGGCGTTCTTTTGGGCCTATATGAGAGCTTGAAGGACAGGGTGGATGCCCTCGAAGAAACTAAATTGAGGGGCCCATCAAGCTCTCAGCTGCCCACATCAACGCCAGAGCTTGCACTTGGGCATCGCGTGACACAGAGACAACCCCCAAGGCAGAATGCGCTGGTCCCGAAGGAACTAGTAGTTGTTGGTGACTCTATTGTCAGAGAAACGGGGAACATGCTTTGTAAAAAAGATAGGTGGAACAGGACCAGGGTATGTCTGCCAGGGGCAAAGGTTGATGACGTTGTAGAGCGAATATCATCTTTTAAGGGCACAAAAGGTGATATAGTTGTACACGTTGGCACTAATAATATTAAGAGTAGGAGACCGGCAGAATTACTTAACAAGTACAGGTCACTGTTGAACAAAAGCCGAGAATTAGGGTTGAATTTGAAAGTGTCTGCAATTCTGCCCAGACACGATAGGAGGGAGTATATGATGAGAGCCTTGTCGATCAATTCGGCCCTGGAAAGATTGTGCAAGGCTCAAGGGGTAGAATTTTTTTCAGCCTGGACTGTACTTGTTAACAGGAGAGATTGCTTCTACAGGGATGGGATACACTTAAATAGAAAGGGTGCAAGAATATTTGCTGATGCTATCGAGGCAGTGTTAGGTGGGTCGGAAAACTGCTAGCTTGGGGGGAGACAAAGACCAATAGATTGACAGTAGCCACTGGCAGAGGTGAAAGAGATTGTTGCACTGCTTCTATTAGAATGAGCAGAAGCCTGAAAAACAAGATGCATGGTATTTCAGAGACTGCTGGGAGCCATTGTGGTACAAGTAAACACATGGGTTGTGTTAGGGTAGCTAAGAATAGAAACAGGTGCAGGTATACTTGCGTGTACACCAATGCTAGGAGTCTAGTAAATAAATTTGATGAATTTGAAGTATTGCTCAAAACATCGAAGGCAGATATTGTTGGGATATCAGAGACGTGGTGTCACACAGATATAAGGGATGCGGAACTGCAATTTGGGGAGTACAACGTTTACAGAAAGGATAGACAGGATAGGAAGGGGTGAGGTGTTATGCTATTAGTTAAGAAACACATAAAAACCAAGGAAGTGAAGCCAGTCGACATCGCTGGACAGTGCAGTGTTGAGTCAGTTTGGTGTGACAAACATTGGGAGATCAAAATTGAGAGTAGGAGTGTGCTATAGGCCTAATGACTCTGATGAGTATAATAAGGAACTGTACAGGGAAATAGAGTGGGCCAGTAAATCAGAGTGTCTTGTGATGGGAGATTTTAATGTCCCAGATATTGACTGGAATTTGGGGGCTGGATACTCACACACTAGCAGGGCTTTTGTGGATTTATTGGATGATTGTTTTCTACATCAGCATGTTCACGAGGCAACTAGAGGGAGTAATACTCTTGATTTGATTATCAGCAGTGATTCTTCATGCATTAAGAATCTGCAGATAAATGAACCACTAGGTGGCAGTGATCACAGTGTGCTGAAGTGGGATTTACTCAAAGAGGTAACTACCATTAGGGGTAAAGGGAAGGGTTATTGCTTCCGTAAAGGCGACTACGATGGACTGAGACAGTATTTAAATTCTATACAGTGGGACCAACTGATGATGTTACCAACAGCAAATTCAAAATGGGAAGCATTCAAAGAACTTATCTTGGAAGCTACTAGGCTTTACATACCAACTAAGAAATATTGTTCAAGGTTTAGGCCAAAATGGATGTCAGATGAACTAATGAGGCATATGGCAGAGAAGAAAAATGCATGGCATACTTACAAATTAACACATGACACAGAAGCCTATGATAGATACAAGTTGATATGCAACCAAGTTACAAAGGAGGTTAGGCAGGCGAAGGCAGATTACGAGAAATCCTTGGCAAGGGATGCAAAGAAAAACAGCAAAGAGTTCTTTACTTATGTAAACTCTAGAAGGAAAGGGATGAATCAGATTGGTCCACTTGATATTGATGGGTCAAGTGTTGATGATCCTGCTCAGGTAGCTAACAAACTAAATGAATATTTTGCATCGACATTCACACATGAGGAGTTATTCAGCGAGGGGAATGCCAGAGGTGTATTCAACTCTAGCAGTAAGTTACAGAACCTTGAAATAACTGGGAGTAAAGTGGAGGAGAAACTGTTGAAGATAAACACAAGAAAGGCACCCGGGGTGGATGGGATCTATCCAGTTATATTAAAGGAGGCAGCAAAGGAAGTAAGCAAACCCTTAGCCATAATTATGAGAGCTTCCTTGGATTCAGGGGAGGTACCCATAGACTGGAAATGTGCAAATGTGACTCCAATTCACAAAGGAGGATCAAAGGCTGACACAAGTAATTATAGACCTGTGAGCTTAACTTCTGTTCCAGGAAATTTTAATGGAGGCACTGGTTAAAGAAGCACTGCAGGATCATTTAGACAAGACTTCAGTTATAGCTCAGACACAGCATGGTTTTGTTAAGGGGAAGTCTTGCCTGACCAACTTGATTGGATACTATGATGCAGTCACAAAAGAACTGGATGCAGGGAATAACTTTGATATTATATACTTGGATCTTAGAAAGGCTTTTGATACTGTTGCACATGGAAGCCTGCTACACAAATTGAAGCAGTGTGACATTGGAGGCAAATTGCTGCTATGGATAAAGGGGTGGTTGAGGGGGAGAAGACAGAGAGTGGTAATCAATGGACACTGCTCATCGTGGACTGATGTTATTAGTGGAGTCCCTCAGGGCTCAGTGTTGGGTCCATTATTGTTTTCTGTATTTATAAATGATATTGATGATGGTATATCGGGATTAATGTCCAAGTTTGCAGACGATACAAAGGTTGGCAGGGTTGTCAAGGACACTACTGACACTATGCTGCTGCAACAGGATCTGGAAAGGTTGAGCAGATGGGCTGAGAGGTGGCAAATGAAGTTTAACATTGACAAATGTAAAGTACTACACATGGGAAACAGCAACCCCAGAGCAACGTATCAACTCTGTGGTACAACACTGACAGTGATAGAGAATGAAAGGGACCTGGGGGTGGTTGTGCAGGCAAATATGAAGTTCTCTGAGCAGTGCAGACGGGCTGCAAGAGTAGCTCATGGAGTATTGTCAATGATATACAGGAATTTTTCCAGCAGGGATAAGGAGGTGATTATTTCATTGTATAAGGCGATGGTCAGGCCACACCTAGAGTACTGTATACAGGTCTGGAGGCCTCATTTCAAGAAGGATGTAGAGCTGCTGGAACGAGTACAGAGAAGGGCAACAAGATTAGTGAATGGAACAAAGGGGTGCTCTTACGAAGAAAGGCTTAAGTTTTGTAAATTACAGTGTCTGGAGACTAGGCACCAGCGAGGTGATCTGATAGAGGTGTATAAAGCCTTGAATGGTTTAAGCATGCTCAATGCTGATGGGATTCTTCCTCTAGCTCAGAATAATCACCTGAGAGGGCATAAATTCAAATTGAGGAAAGCCAGATGTAGGATAGACGTGCGGAAATTTGCCTTTAGCCAGCGGGTGGTTGGTTGGTGGAACAGACTTCCATCCCTTGTGGTGGAGGTTGATAGCCTAAATAAGTGTAAGGCTCAGCTGGACAGGTATTTTGAACGAACAGAGGGGTGAAGTGGAAGTGGTTTTTTTTTTTTTTTTTTTTTTGGCTGATGCTGCATAAGCTTGCTTTCTTGCATCAAATGCCTCTACTACTAATGCTAAGCTACAGAATCTTGAAATAACTGGGAGTAAAGTGGAGGAGAAACTGTTGAAGATAAACACAAGAAAGGCACCCGGGGTGGATGGGATCTATCCAGTTATATTAAAGGAGGCAGCAAAGGAAGTAAGTAAACCCTTAGCCATAATTATGAGAGCTTCCTTGGACTCAGGGGAGGTACCCATAGACTGGAAATGTGCAAATGTGACCCCAATTCACAAAGGAGGATCAAAGGCTGACACAAGTAATTATAGACCTGTGAGCTTAACTTCTGTTCCAGGAAAATTAATGGATGCACTGGTTAAAGAAGCACTGCAGGATCATTTAGACAAGACTTCAGTTATAGCTCAGACACAGCATGGTTTTGTTAAGGGGAAGTCTTGCCTGACCAACTTGATTGGATATGATGCAGTCACAAAAAAACTGGATGCAGGGAATAACTTTGATATTATATACTTTGATTAGCATTAGCATTAGCATTAGTAGAGGCATTTGATGCAAGAAAGCAAGCTTATGCAGCATCAGCCAAAAAAAAAAAAAAAAAAAAACCCACTTCCACTTCACCCCTCTGTTCGTTCAAAATACCTGTCCAGCTGAGCCTTAAACTTATTTAGGCTATCAACCTCCACCACAAGGGATGGAAGTCTGTTCCACCAACCAACCACCCGCTGGCTAAAGGCAAATTTCCGCACGTCTATCCTACATCTGTCTTTCCTCAATTTGAATTTATGCCCTCTCAGGTGATTTTTCTGAGCTAGAGGAAGAATCCCATCAGCATTGAGCATGCTTAAACCATTCAAGGCTTTATACACCTCTATCAGATCACCTCGCTGGTGCCTAGTCTCCAGACACTGTAATTTGCAAAACTTTAGCCTTTCTTCGTAAGAGCACCCCTTTGTTCCATTCACTAATCTTGTTGCCCTTCTCTGTACTCGTTCCAGCAGCTCTACATCCTTCTTGAAATGAGGCCTCCAGACCTGTATACAGTACTCTAGGTGTGGCCTGACCATCGCCTTATACAATGGAATAATCACCTCCTTATCCCTGCTGGAAAAATTCCTGTATATCATTGACAATACTCCATGAGCTACTCTTGCAGCCCTTCTGCACTGCTCAGAGAACTTCATATCTGCCTGCACAACCACCCCCAAGTCCCTTTCATTCTCTACCACTGCCAGTGTAGTACCACAGAGTTGATACGTTGCTCTGGGGTTGCTGTTTCCCATGTGTAGTACTTTACATTTATCAATTAAACTTCATTTGCCACCTCTCAGCCCATCTGCTCAACCTTTCCAGATCCTGTTGCAGCAGCATAGTGTCAGTAGTGTCCTTGACAACCCTGCCAACCTTTGTATCGTCTGCAAACTTGGACATTAAGCCCGATATACCATCATCAATATCATTTATAAATACAGAAAACAATAATGGACCCAACACTGAGCCCTGAGGGACTCCACTAATAACATCAGTCCACGATGAGCAGTGTCCATTGATTACCACTCTCTGTCTTCTCCCCCTCAACCACCCCTTTATCCATAGCAGCAATTTGCCTCCAATGTCACACTGCTCCAATTTGTGTAGCAGTCTTCCATGTGCAACAGTATCAAAAGCCTTTCTAAGATCCAAGTATATAATATCAAAGTTATTCCCTGCATCCAGTTCTTTTGTGACTGCATCATAGTATCCAATCAAGTTGGTCAGGCAAGACTTCCCCTTATCAAAACCATGCTGTGTCTGAGCTATAACTGAAGTCTTGTCTAAATGATCCTGCAGTGCTTCTTTAACCAGTGCCTCCATTAATTTTCCTGGAACAGAAGTTAAGCTCACAGGTCTATAATTACTTGTGTCAGCCTTTGATCCTCCTTTGTGAATTGG
The DNA here is from genome assembly GCF_048544385.1 of Mastigoproctus giganteus. Lineage (NCBI taxonomy): Eukaryota > Metazoa > Arthropoda > Arachnida > Uropygi > Thelyphonidae > Mastigoproctus > Mastigoproctus giganteus. The sequence goes on along the minus strand of NC_143576.1, from coordinate 51,995,608 downwards.
GGTCACATTTGCACATTTCCAGTCTATGGGTACCTCCCCTGAGTCCAAGGAAGATGATCTTAGAAAGGCTTTTGATACTGTTGCACATGGAAGACTGCTACACAAATTGGAGCATTGGAGGCAAATTGCTGCTATGGATAAAGGGGTGGTTGAGGGGGAGAAGACAGAGAGTGGTAATCAATGGACACTGCTCATCGTGGACTAATGTTATTAGTGTCGTCCCTCAGGGCTCAGTGTTGAGTCCATTATTGTTTTCTGTATTTATAAATGATATTGATGATGGTATATCAAGCTTAATTTCCAAGTTTGCAGATGATACAAAGGTTGGCAGGGTTGTCAAGGACACTACTGACACTATGCTGCTGCAACATGATCTGGAAAGGTTGAGCAGATGGGCTGAGAGGTGGCAAATGAAGTTTAACATTGACAAATGTAAAGTACTACACATGGGAAACAGCAACCCCAGAGCAACGTATCAACTCTGTGGTACTACACTGACAGTGGTAGAGAATGAAAGGGACTTGGGGGTGGTTGTGCAGGCAGATATGAAGTTCTCTGAGCAGTGCAGACGGGCTGCAAGAGTAGCTCATGGAGTATTGTCAATGATATACAGGAATTTTTCCAGCAGGGATAAGGAGGTGATTATTCCATTGTATAAGGCAATGGTCAGGCCACACCTAGAGTACTGTATACAGGTCTGGAGGCCTCATTTCAAGAAGGATGTAGAGCTGCTGGAACGAGTATAGAGAAGGGCAACAAGATTAGTGAATGGAACAAAGGGGTGCTCTTACGAAGAAAGGCTTAAGTTTTGCAAATTACAGTGTCTGGAAACTAGGCACCAGCGAGGTGATCTGATAGAGGTGTATAAAGCCTTGAATGGTTTAAGCATGCTCAATGCTGATGGGATTCTTCCTCTAGCTCAGAAAAATCACCCGAGAGGGCATAAATTCAAATTGAGGAAAGACAGATGTAGGATAGACGTGCGGAAATTTGCCTTTAGCCAGCGGGTGGTTGGTTGGTGGAACAGACTTCCATCCCTTGTGGTGGAGGTTGATAGCCAAAATAAGTTTAAGGCTCAGCGGGACAGGTATTTGGAACGAACAGAGGGGTGAAGTGGAAGTGGGGTTTTTTTTTTTTTTTTGGCTGATGCTGCATAAGCTTGCTTTCTTGCATCAAATGCCTCTACTAATGCTAATGCTAATGCTAATTAGTTCATCTGACACCCATTTGGGCCTAAACTTAGAACACGATTTATTAGTGGGAACAAAAGCCTAGTAGCTTCCAAGGTTACTTCCTTGAAAGCTTCCCATTTAGAATTTACAGTTAGTAATATGATCAGTTGGTCCCACTTATGGAATTTAAAATATCTCTGAGACCACTGTAGTCATCTTTACGAAAGCAAAAACCCTTCCCTTTAACCCCGTTGGTAATTTCATCTTTAATAAATCCCACATTAGTACCCTGTGATCACTGCCACCTAGAGGGTTCCTTCATCTGTAAATTCTTAATGCATGAATAATCACTCTTGATAATCAGATCAAACGTTCTACTCCCTCTACTTGCCTCTCTAACATGATGCTGTAGAAAACAATGATCCAATAAATCCACAAAAGTCTTGCTAGTGTGCAGTTGACCAACCCACAAGTTCCAGTTAATATCTGGGAGGTTAAAATCCCCCATTATAAGACACTCTAATTTACTGGTCACTCTCTTTCTCTATATAATTGTTCATTGTACTCATCAGATTCATTAGGCCTATAACAAATTCCTACCCTCATTTTTGCTTTCCCAGTGCTTGTGTCAGACCAAACTGAATCAACATTGCACTATCCATCTATGTTAACTGGATGCCCTTCCTTAGATTTTCTGTGTTAATTAACCGCATTCTGTCCTGTCAATGCTTTCTGTACACATTATACTCCCCAAATTACAATCCAGCATTCCTTATATCTGTGTGACACCAAAGCTGCCTATGATGGTTTGACCAGCACTTCAAATTTATTTACTATATTCCTAGCTTTGTTGTAAATACAAGTATACATGCACCTGTTCTTACTCTTAGTTACGCTAACACAACCCCTGTATTTACTTGTTTCATGACCACCAGCAGTTCCTGAAATCCCCAGCTCTATGGGCTGCTGCTCATTCCAATAGTAGCAGTGCAAGAATTATTTCCTCATCGGCCTACAGCTACTATTAATCTATCAGTCTGCGAATGATAGAACCCCAAGCTAGCAGCTTTCCGCCCCACCTATCATTGCCTCGTTAGCATCAGCAAATATACTTACACCCTTTCTATTTAAGTGTATCCCATCCCTATTGACGCAATCTCCCCTGTTAACAAGCACAGACCACTCTAAGAAAAATTGTATCCCACAAGCCTTGCACAATATCTCCATGGCTGAACTGATTAAAAAGGCTCTCATCATATATGTTGTTTGGGCAGGATTGCAGACACTTTCGAATTTAACCCTAATTCGCAATAGATATCTTACGAACTGAATAAGTATTTTGCATCTACATTCACCTATCAGGAAGTCTGTAGGGAAGTGGAGGCCAGAAGCTTATCAAACTCTAGCAGGGAGCTAAATGATATTGTAATAACTGAGAGCAAAGTGGAGGACAAATTATTGAAGTTGAATATAAGAAAAGCACCTGGTGTGGATGTGATCTATCCACTTATATTAAAGGAGGTAGCAAAGGAAGTAAGCAAACACTTAACCATTACTATGAAAGCTTCTTTCGACTCAGGGGAGGAACCCATGGACTGGTGATGTGCAAATGTGTCTTCAATTCACAAAGGGGGATCAAAGGGGGACACGAGTAATTACAGACTTTAGTTTAACTTCTGTTCCATAGAAAATAATGGGGTCACTGGTTATAGAAGCACCGCAGAATCATCTAGACAAGACAGCAGTTATATTTCAGACAGAGCCTGGAATTGTTAACTTAAAGCTTGTCTGACAAATTTGATACAAAGTGGTTATAAAGGAACTGGATGCAAAAAATAATTTTGATTTCATATACTTAGATTTTAGCTAAGCTTTTGATATTGTTGCACATGGAAGACAACTATACAGATTGGTGCAGTATGGCATTAACTACAAGTTGCTACAATAGATAAAAGGATGGTTGAGTTTGAGAAGACAGAGAGTGGCAATCATTGGTTTGTTTGTTTTTTTTTTTTTTTAGGAGCATTAGTAACTAAGGCCATATTGCTCCGGTGATATGTAGTGTGATTCCTTGACCTTTCCGCATACTCCATATTTGGTGGTCACAGGCTCGAACCCGAGTCTAATCAAGAAGTGTGTGCTACGACCTGCTGCTCCTGCCCACCTGGCTAATCAGGTGCCAGTAATCAATGGACACTGCTCTTTGTGGAATTTTGTTATTACTGGAGTCCCACAGGGTTTGCTTTTGGGCCCACTGTTATTTTCTATATTTATTAATGATATTGATAAACGTATATCAGGGTTAATATTTAAGAAACGAAACGGAGGTTGGCAGGGTTGTTAATGACAGTAATGATAGTATACTACTGTAGCAGGATCTAGAAAAGTTGAGCATATTCGCTGAGAGGCAGCAGGGCACCTCCGTAGCCAGGTGGGAAGGAGCAGCAGTGCATAGCATACGCTTCTTGATTAGACCGGGGTTCGAGCCCGTGATCCCACCAAATACGGAGAATGCAAAAAGGTCAGGGAATGACCACCACATGTCCTCGGAGCAACATGGCCTTAGTTGCTAATGCTCCTAAAAACCAAACAACAACAACAACAACTGAGAGGCAGCAACTGAAGTTTAACATTGACAAATACAAAGTACTGCATATGGGTAGCTGTAACCCCAAATAACATATCAACTATGTGGTACTACACTCGGGGTAGTGGAGAATGAAAAGGACCTGGGGGTAATTGTGCAGTGAGATATGAAGTTTTTTGAGCAGTGTAGACATGTTGTCTGCACTGCTCAAAAAACTTGAGCAGTTGCCTCATGGTGTCTTGTCAATCATATACAGAAATTTTGCTAACAAGGATAAGGATCTGACCATTGCCTTGAATAAGGCAATGGTTAGGCCACACCTTTAGTACTGCATACATGTCTGTGGTCTCATTTTAGGAAGGATGTAGACCTGCTGGAATGAATACAGAGAAGTGCAACCTGAGTGAAGCAAAGGGTGCTATTAGCAAGAAATACTTAATTTCTGGAAATTGCAAAGTCTGGAGACTAGGCACCTCCGAGGTGATCTAACTGAGGTGTATAATGCCTTGAATGGGTTGAGCAAGCTCAATGCTGATGGGATTGTGATTACTCAATCCCTCTTGCTCAGATTACTCACCTGAGAGTCATAAATTGAAATTGAGGAAAGACAATCGTAGTATAGATGTGGGAAATTTACCTTTGTAAATTTCCCACACCAACGGGTGGTTGATAGTTGGAACAAACTTCCATCTGTTGTAGTGGAGGTAGAAAACTTAAATAAGTTCATGGCAGAACTAGACAAGCATTTGAAGTGAATGGATGGGTAAAATGGGAAGGTTTTTTTTTTTTTTCCTGCTATACACGCTTGCTTTCTTGCATTATATGCCTCTACTAAAGCTGGTAATAATTAGTTATTTATGATTTATTCCAAGGTTTTGAAATTGCACAAGTTCTCCAGATGTCTGAGTTAAGCATTTACTAAAACTAATAATGCAGATATTAGTAAAAGGTATGACATGGAAAAACTTCAAAAAAATTTAAGCCATCCTGGAAAAGGCCTCTGAGGTTTGGTAAATTCATGTCTTGACAATAAATAAGCTCATACACCAACCATTGAAATAACTCTTTACTGTGATTAAAATTTACAAATTAAAATAACATATTTACAATAAAATAAATTTAATGTATAAAATAAAATAAAACTACTATAATACACTATATAAGAATTTGTAAAATAATAAGAGGAGTTTACCTCAATATAGTACGTAGAACACTTCCATATGATACCCCCCATAAATTAAAAATGGAAAAAACGAAAAAATCGGCAACTTACCGGTACATTAGAGTAAAATATAAATAATTAAATAATTAAAAAACCAATTTAACCCAATTCAAATCAATTTAAAACAATTAAAAATCAAATTAACGCAATTAAAAGAATCTAACGAAAATATTCAAAATGATTTTCCTTCCTTTTAAAACTGTAATAAAAGAATTAAAACTGTAATAAAATCATAATAAAATTCCTAAAATAAACTGGATTAAAAGCGATAAAACCTGTAGCTTTTGCAAGCATCAGCTTCCTTCCTCAACAGTAATGCCTCTACTTCCTTCCTCAACTATTACTGTTCAGGAAGGAGCTGATGCTTCCGAAAGCTACAGGTTGTATCGCTTTTAATCCAGTTTATTTTAGGAATTTTATTATAATGATTTTATTACAGTTTTAATCTTATATAACGTATTATAGCAGTTTTATTTTATGTTATTTTAATTTGTAAATTTTAATCACAGTAAAGAGCTATTTCAATGGTTGGTGTATGAGCTTATTTATCGTCAAGAAATTGAAGCCATTTTTGCCCCATTATCATGTGTATTCACGGTGGGAACCCCACACCCATAACAACACAAGTGCAGAAAGACACTTCCTAAGACACATGTGCAAACTAAAACACAGTAAAGAAACCTAGCTGGAAATGGGTCTACAGCTGTTCCAGCTGTAGACCGATTTTCAATTGTAGTGTGTATTTATGATTTATTATAAATTCCACTGACCTGGTGATCATCCTGGATTATAAACAAGAACATTAAAAAAAAAACACATTAAAGCTGCTGTAATGTGTCAATTTAACCTTCTGTTTTTTTTGCTGCTTAAGATATATTTATTCAGGTTTATACAGGAATTTTGTATAAAAACAAGATTTAAACAGGAATTTTTTGAGCAGCGATAAGGAGGTGATTATCCAATTCAATAAGGCAATATCAGGCCACACCTTGAGTACTGCATACAGATTTGGAAGCCTCATTTTAGAAAGGATGCAGAGTTACTAGAACAAGTGCAGAGAAGGGCAACAAGACTGTTGAGTGGAACAAAGGGGTGGTTTACGAAGAAATGCTTATGTTCTGCAAGTTGCAGCATCTGGACACTGGGCACCTGTAAGGTGATCTGATTAAGGTGTCTAAGGTCTTGAATAGATTGAGCAGGCTCATTGCTGATGGGATTCTTCCTCTTGCACAGATTACATACCTGGGGGGGATAGATTCAAACTAAGGAAAGACAATTGTAGAATAGATGTGCTTAAATTTACCTTTAGCCAGCGGGTAGATAATTGCTGGAACAAACTTCCATCTGTTGTTGTGGAAGTTGATAGCTTAAATAAATTGAAGGCAGAACTAGACAAACAGGAGGCGTGAAGTGGTGGAACCAATGTTTAGTCTCCAGAGATAAGTTCCCGTTAACCCTTCCCCATCTCTTCGATCATGCAGTATGACTGATGACTTTTGAGGTTATGATGGACATCATGGCGAGATCTGGTGCTCCCGTAGCCGGGTGGCCAGGAGCAGCAGTGCATAGCACAGTCTTCTTGATTAGATTGGGGTTTGAGCCCATGACAACCAAAGGCAGAGGATGTGGAAAGATCAGGGAATAACCACCGCATATCCCTGAAGCAATATGGTCTTAGTTGCTAATGCTCCTAAAAACCAAAAAAATAATAACATGGCGAGATCCAATCTTCCTTACATTAGCATTAGTAGAGGCATATGATGCAAGAAAGCAAGCAAGCATCAGCCAAAAAAAAAAAAAAAAAAAAAAAACGCTCCCATTTCATCCGTCCATTTATTCCAAATACCTGTCCAGCTCAGCCTTAAATTTATTTAGGCTATCAACTTCCACAACAAAGGATGACAGTCTGGTCCACCAACCAATTACTTGCTGGCTAAAGGGAAACTTCCGCACATCTATCCTACATCTGTCTTTCCTTAATTTGAATTTATGCCCTCTCAGGTGATTATTCTGAACAAGAGGAAGAGTCCCATCAGCATTGAGCATGCTCAAACCATTCAAGGCTTTATACACCTCAATCAGATCACCTTGCAGGTGCCTAGTTTCCAGACACTGTATTTTGCAAATTTAAGCCTTTCTTCGTAACAGCAACCCTTTGTTCCATTCACTAACTAATCTTGTTGCCCTTCTCTGTAGTCGTTTCAACAGCTCTACATCCTTCTTAAAATGAGGCCTCCAGACCTGTATACAGTACCCAAGGTGTGGCCTGACCATTGCCTTATACAAGGGGATAATCACCTCCTTATCCCTGCTAGAGAAATATTCCTTTATATCATTGACAAGACACTATCAGCTACTCTTGCAGACTATCTGCACTGCTCTGAAAACTTCATATCTGCCTGCACAATTACCCCCAATCCTTTTCTTTCTCTACCACTGTCAGTGTAGAACCATCAAGCTAGTTTCTACGTTAAAAGTACAGGGAATAGTACTTGACCCTAACTCACTTTCCCTCCGCATCTTGCACACCACGCAAAAGTGAGACACCACACTGCTGACATTGCACGGGTGAGTCATCGTGATTGGGGATCAAACCAACGCACCCTTAAAGTTCTGTACAAATCAATATTCCTTCCCTTCATAATGTATGGATCAGGGGTCTGGTTTCGCAGGGCAACTCTTTACAACAACAAACGTAAACTGGGAACCATCCAACGCACCATCCTTCTTACTATTACAAGGGCATGCTGCACAGTTAACAACCCAGTCCTTCAGGTTCTTGCGGGCGTTCATCCGCTTGATCTGGAGGTTATTTGAAGGGGCCTCCACTACTGTGTATCCAGGGTTATACCAGCAACTATCCTTGGACACCCTATCAATAATCTGAATGAACTCATGCAGGAAAAGAAACAAATTACCATCCTACTACTTCAAACCGGGCAGGACAGATGGACTGCTACCGACAAGGGCCCAATCACCAAGAAATTTATACATTATGTGAATGACGTATTTCCTAAATCTCCAAATTGGTTTTCTCCTTGTCTTTATACCACCTATCTCATTACTGGACACGGATCAATAAACCATAAACTAACATCCATGGGAATAATTGACAACCCTTACTGTGCATATGGTGAAATAGAAGACTGGAACCATCTAGTATATACCTGTCAACACAATGAGGACCTCCACAGCATCTTGTTTACTCGTATACAAGATAACCCTCAAGGAAATGAACACTTATTCATCACAGAAGAAAACTACTACTATGAGTTTTCCAAGGGTGCACAAACCCTCTTCACAAGACAGAGCACCTTATTGCCAACACAAATTGGGAACATCCCAAACATCGGATCCTTACCTAACTGGCCAACCAATCTTAACCTGGATAGGATCAACCGGCGTACGGGCCACCTGATTCCCCAGTGGCATCTTACATGCAGCTCTCTTGTTGTGTCTTATTTATCGTCCTTCCCGAGTTCCCATTTCAAATGATGGTGCTTATTGCTCCATTGATAACCTGGAGGATGCCTTCGCCTACATCCTCCACATTTCTGGCTATACCCTCCTTTCTTGAGTACACTCTGTACTTCCTCGACTCTACCTTTTTTTTTGTCTCCGTCCAGGAAGTTCTGGCGACTCTGGCAGAGACAAGCCAGGGAATAATGGGCAGACTGGCTACTTCCTAGTGGTGTGTGCAGGCAACTTGGAGTCCCACCAGGGGACCTGTGGCCAAATGCCAGGACACACAACAGAACCTAACGAAATATGTCATATTCAACACACAAGACTTTTCTGGCATTTACAGTAGTACTATATTCCTTCACAGTGAACATATTGCACAGATGTGGGAAACCACAGGTGACGCATGAACCTAATACTATGCACACTATGTCAGTATAGTACAACAGAGTTGATACATCACTCTGGGTTACTGCTTCCCATATATAGTACCTCAGAATCAATATTAAACTTAATTTGCACCTCTCAACCCATCTGCTCAATTTTTCTAGATCCTGTTGCAGCAGCGTACTGTCATTAGTGCCCTTAACAACCCTGCAAACTTGGACATTAAGCTTGATATACCATCATCAATATTATTTATAAATACAGAAAACAACAATGGACCCAACACTAAACCCTGAGGGACTCCACTAATAACATTCGTCCACGATGTGCAGTGTCCATTGATTACCAGTCTCTGTCTCCCCCCCCCACAACATCCCTTTATCCATATCAGCAATTTGCCTCCAATGCCACACTGCTCCAATTTTTTCAGCAGTCTTCCATGTGCAACAGTATCACAAGCCTTTCTAAGATCCAAATATATGATATCAAAGTTATTCCCTGCATCCAGTTCCTTTGTGACCACATCATAGTATTCAATCAAATTGGTCAGGCAAGACTCTCCCTTAACGAAACCATGCTGTGTCCGAGCTATAACTGGTCTTGTCTAGATGATCAGCATTAGCATTAGCATTAGTAGAGGCATTTGATGCAAGAAAGCAAGCTTATGCAGCATCAGCCAAAAAATAAATAAATACAATAAAAAATAAAATAAAAATAAAGAAAAAAATAACCACTTTCACTTCACCCCTCTGTTCACTCGAAATACCTGTCCAGCTGAGCCTTAAACTTATTTAGGCTATCAACATCCACGACAAGGGATAGAAGTCTGTTCCACCACCTGCTGGCTAAAGGCAAATTTTCTCACATCTATCCTACATCTCTCCTTCCTCAATTTGGGCGCCTCCGTAGCCCGGTGGGAAGGAGCAGCAGTGCGTAGCACACGCTTCTTGATTAGACCAGGGTTCGAGCCCGTCACCACCAAATACGGATGATGCGGAAAGGTCAGAGAATGACCACCGCATATCCCGGAGTAATATGGCCTAAGCTGCTAATGCTCCTAAAAACCAAACAAACCTTCCTCAATTTGAATTTATGCCCTCTCAGGTGATTATTCTGAGCAAGAGGAAGAATCCCATCACCATTGAGCATGCTCAAACCATTCAAGGCTTTATACACCTCTATCAGATCACCTCGCTGGTGCCTAGTTTCCAGACACTGTAATTTGCAAAACTTAAGCCTTTCTTCGTAAGAGCACCCCTTTGTTCCATTCACTAATCTTGTTGCCCTTCTCTGTACGTTCCAGCAGCTCTACATCCTTCTTGAAATGAGGCATCCAGACCTGTATACAGTACTCTAGGTGTGGCCTGACCATTGCCTTATACAAGGGAATAATCACCTCCTTAACCCTGCTAGAATAATTCCTATATATATCATCGACAATACACCATGAGCTACTCTTGCAGCCCATCTGCACTGCTCAGAAAACTTCATATCTGCCTGCACAACCATCCCCAGGTCCCTTTCATTCTCTACCACTGTCAGTGTAGTACCACAGAGTTGATACGTTGCTCTGGGGTTGCTGTTTCCCATATGTAGTACTTTACATTTGTCAATGTTAAACTTCATTTGCCACCTCTCTGCCCATCTGCTCAACCTTTCCAGATCCTGTTGCAGTAGCATAGTGTCAGTAGTGTCCTTGACAACCCTGCCAACCTTCTTATCGTCTGCAAAATTGAACATTAAGCTTGATATACCATCATCAATATCATTTATAAATACAGAAAACAATAATGGACCCAATACTGAACCCTGAGGGACTCCACTAATAACATTAGTCCACGATGAGCAGTGTTCATTGATTACCACTCTCTGTCTTCTCCCCCTCAACCACCCCTTTTTCCATAGCAGCAATTTGCCTCCAGTGCCACACTGCTCCAATTTGTGCAGCAGTCTTCCATGTACAACAGTATCAAAAGCCTTTCTAAGATCCAAGTATATAATATCAAAGTTATTCCCTGCATCCAGTTCTTTTGTGACTGTGACTGCATCATAGTATCCAATCAAATTGGTCAGGCAAGACTTCCCCTTAACAAAACCATGCTGTGTCTGAGCTATAACTGAAGTCTTGTCTAGATGATCCTGCAGTGCTTCTTTAACCAGTGCCTCCATTAATTTTCCGGAAACAGAAGTTAAACTTACAGGTCTATAATTACTTGTGTCGCCCTTTGATCCTCCTTTGTGAATTGGGGTCACATTTGCACATCTCCAGTCCATGAGTACTGGGTACTTCCCCTGAGTCCAAGGAAGCTCTCATAATTATGGCTAAGAGTTTGCTTACTTCCTTTGCTGCCTCCTTTAATATAACTGGATAGATCCCATCCACCCCAGGTGCCTTTCTTGTGTTTATCCTCAACAATTTCTCCTCCACTTTACTCTCATTTATTATAAGATTATCTAGCTTACTGCCAGAGTTGAATTCACCTCTGGCATTCCCCTCGCTGAATAACTCCTCATATGAGAATGTGGATGCAAAATATTCATTTAGTTTGTTAGCTACCTGAGCAGGATCATTAACGGTTGAACCATCGATATCAAGCGGACCAATCTGATTCATCTCCTTCCTTCTAGAGTTTACATAAGTAAAGAACTCTTTGCTGGTTTTCTTTGCATCCCTTGCCAAAGATTTCTCGTAATCTGCATTCACCTGCCTAACCTCCTTTGTAACTTGGTTACAGATCAACTTGTATCTGTCATAGGCTTCTGTGTCACGTGTTAATTTGAATGTATCCCATGCATTTTTCTTCTCTGCCATACGTCTCATTAGTTTATCTGACATCCACTTAGGCCTAAACCTTGAACAATATTTCTTAGTTGGTATGTAAAGCCTAGTAGCTTCCAAGATAAGTTCTTGGAATGCTTCCCATTTTGAATTTGCTGTTGGTAACATCATCAGTTGGTCCCACTCTATAGAATTTAAATACAGTCTCAGTACATCGTAGTTGCCTTTACGAAAGCAATAACCCTTCCCTTTACCCCTGATGGTAGTGAACTCTTTGAGTAAATCCCACTTCAGCACACTGTGATCACTGCCACCTAGTGGTTCCTGTATCTGCAGATTCTTAATGCATGAAGAATCACTACTGATAATCAAATCAAGAGTATTACTCCCTCTAGTTTCCTTCCAAACATGCTGATGCAGGAAACAATCATCCAATAAATCCACAAAAGCCTTGCTAGTGTGTGAGTGACCAGCCCCCAAATTCCAGTCAATATCTGGGAAATTAAAATCCCCCATTATAAGACTCTCTGATTTACTGGCCCACTCTATTTCACTGTACAGTTTCTTATTATACTCATCAGAGTAGTTAGGCCTATAGCACACTCCTACTCTCAATTTTGATCTCCCTGCAGTGTTTCTTTAACGAGTGCCTCCATTAATTTTCCTGGAATAGAAGTTAAACTAACAGGTCTATAATTTCTTGTGTCGCGCTTTGATCCTCCTTTGTGAATTGGGGTCACATTTGCACATCTCCAGTCCATGGGTACCTCCCCTGAGTCCAAAGAAGCTCTCATAATTATTGTTAAGGGTTTACTTACTTCCTTTGCTGCCTCCTTTAATATATCTGGATAGATCCCATCCACCCCGGGTGCCTTTTTTATGTTTATCGTCAACAATTTCTCCTCCATTTTCCTCTCAGTTATTACAAAATCATCTAGCTCCCTGCCAGAGTTAAACTCACCTATGGCATTCCCCTACCTGAATAACTCCTCATGGGTGAATATAGATGCAAAATACTCATTTAGTTTATTAGCCACCTGAGCAGGATCATCAACAGTTGAACCATCAATATCCAGTGGACCAATGTGATTCATCCCTTTCCTTCCAGAGTTTACATAGTTAAAGAACTCTTTGTTGTTTTTCTTTGCATCCTTTGCCAATGATTTCTCATAATCTGCCTATGCCTGCCTAATCTCCTTTGTGACTTGGTTACAGACCAGCTTATATCTATCATAGACTTCCATGTCACCCATTAATTTTTATGTATCCCATGCATTTTTCTTCTCTGCCATATATGTCATTGACACCTCCGTAGCCAGGAGGGAAGGAGCAGCAAAAGTGCGTAGCATACGCTTCTTGATTAGACCGGGGTTCGAGCCCGTCACCACCAAATACGAGGAATGTGGAAAGGTCAAGGGAATGACCCCCACATATTCCCGGAGCAGTATGGCCTTAGTAGCTAATGCTCCTAAAAACCAAAAATCAAACAGACATATGTCTCATTAGTTCATCTGACATCCATTTAGTCCTAAACTTTGAACAATATTTCTTAGTTGGTATGTAAAGTCTAGTAGCTTCTAAGATTAATTCTCTGAATGCTTCCCATTTTGAATTTGCTGTTGGTGACATCATCGGTTGGTCCCACTGTATAGAATTTAAATACTGTCTCAGACCATCGTAGTTGCCTTTATGAAAGAAATAACCCTTCCCTTTACCCCTGATGGTAGTTACCTATTTGAATAATTTCCTCTTCAGCACACTGTGATCACTGCCAAGCAGTGGTTCCGTTATCTGCAGATTCTTAATGCATGAAGAATCACTACTGATAATTAGATCTAGAGTGTTACTCCCTCTAGTTGCCTGCCAAACACGCTTATGTAGAAAACAATCAACCAATAAATCCACAAAAGCCTTGATAGTGTGTGTGAGTGACCAACCCACAAATTCCAGTGAATATCCAGGAAATTCAAATCCCCCATTATAAGACTCTCTGATTTACTGGCCCACTCTATTTCACTGTATAGTTTCCTATTATACTCATCAGAGTCATTAGGTCTATAACACTCCTGCTCTCAATTTTGATCACCCAGTGCTTATTTCACACCAAACTGACTCTACACTGCATTGTCCAGACATGTCGACTGGCTTCACTTCCTTGGATTTTATGTACACATTGTACTCCCCAAATTCCAGTTCTGCATTCCTTATATCTGTGTGACACCACGTCTCTGATATCCCAACAATATCTGCCTTTGATGTTTTGAGAAATACCTCAAATTCATCAAATTTATTTACCAAACTCCTAAAATTGGCACATGCAAGTATACCTGCACCTGTTCTTATTCTTATCTACCCTAACACAACCCATGTGTTTACCTGTACCGCAGTGACTCCCAGCAATCTCTGAAATACTATGCATCTTGTTTTCCAGGCATATGCTCATTACAATAGAAGCAGTGCAAGAATCACTTTCACCACTGCCATTGGCAGAGGTGAAAGTGAAAATTAATCTATTGGTCCTTGTATCCCCCCCAATCTAGCAGTTTTCCGACCCACCTAACGCTGCCTCAATAGCATCAGGAAATATTCTTGCACCCTTTCTATTTAAGTGTATCCCATCTCTGTAGAAGCAGTCTCTCCTTTTAACAAGTACAGACCAGGGTGAAAAACATTCTACTCCTTGAGGCTTGCACAATCTTTCCAGGGCCAAATTGATCGACAGGGCTTTCATCATATACTCCCCGCAATCGTGTCTGGGCAGAATTGCAGACTCTTTCAAATTCAACCCTAATTCACCACTTTTTTTTTTTTTTTTCAACAGTAACCTGTACTTGTTAAGTAATTCTGCCAGTCTCCTACTCTTAATATCATTTGTGCCAACGTGTACAAGAATATCACCTTTTGTGCCCTTAAAAGATGATATTCACGCTACAACTTCATCAACCTTTGCTTCTGGCAGACATATCCTGGTCCTGTTCCACATATCCTTTTTACATACCATGTTCCGCGTTATAAGAATCAATTTTGAACGCCTTTATGATATTTTTCTAAAGCACGTTTCTGGAGGTCATGACCAAAAAACAATAAGAACAATTAGCAGTTTCCAATTTATTGGGCTTTTCTGTTAGTGCATCTAATTATAACTGGTAATAATCCCGATCTTATTGCATTTGCGATAATACCGATAACTGCAATTGCGTGTGTTTTTACGCTATTATCATGAAATGTGTTCCCCTTCACCGAAATCATATAATAAACAAATTTTCAAAATCTTCTCTTCATTCCTATTTACACATTACAATGATAAAGGGAAAGGAACCAATGAAAAGTGGAAGTGGCGATAGTGCCAGGGAACAAAACAAAATTGATTTAGAAATGATGATGAAAATGATTAAGAGGTATGAAGCAAGACAAAGTTTGTCATCTATTGCAACGGAATTAGGTCTCGCGGCTTCAACAGTGAATACTATTTTAAAGGACAGTGCATGTATAACAGAACATGTCAAAGATCAATGCACTTAAGATCAAGTGTTCAGGTGCTATATCAAAGATGGAACAGCTACTAATAATATGAATGGAAAATCAGATTTAAATGCGAATGCCCCTGAATCTAATGACCATTCAAGCAAATGCAACAAGTATTTATAAAGATATTAAGGATATGTACAGCGAACCTCAACCCAAGTTTGTGGCAAGCAACGGGTGGTTTAATAGGTTCAAGCTACTGGTTTCCACAATGTTAAAGTTTGCGGTGAAGTTACCAGTGCCTATTCTGCAGCGATATGTGTATATGTAAAGGGCGGGTCCTAGAACGTTTGTTCAACTCCGCCTCGTATCTCTGTGAAGAATTGTATCACTACAGATGGGCCAGATATGTGTGTGACGTCGTTTTGTGTGTATTAATGTGTGTTCTGTTGTTCTTTTCTGGCCGCTTGGCTGCCCAGAAGAATCAGTCACCTGGACAGATAAATCTGGGTACTCGTCCACACAATGGGAAGGTGGGCCAGTCCATGTAAAGCACGTACTGTCCCAAGAAAGACTCTGACCCACCTGATGTTGTCAGAAGGTAGGCCAGGATCCTCCGGGGCCCCCCATGTAACCCCGGGGGCTTACATCTGGTTAGTATGGACTTGGCAAACCCAGGGTCCTGAGCTGGATATCATCATTCTTCTCTTTCTTGGTGATTCCTTTATACTTCTCTCTCTCTCTCTCTCTCTCTCTCTCTCACTCACTCTCTCAGGGGGTAACTCGGGGAATTTTTTTTTTTTTTTTTTTGGCTGGTGCACTATAAGCCTCAGGCTTTCTTGTACCATATGGCTAATAATAATAATAATAATTCCAGAGGGGAAAAAAAAAAAAAACGATCACCCGTGGTGCTGGATATGGAACCGAAATTAATAAAATAAAACATTTATAAAAATAAATAAATAAAATAAAATAAATCAAAAAAAAAAAATAATAATAATAAGTAAAATGGAAGAAGGTAGTGGTTAGTGGTGCTGCTAAAAAAAAAAAAAGCCAAATAAATTAGTAAACAAAAAAAAAAAAGCCAAATAAATTAGTAAACAAAAAAAAAAAAAAAAAAGCCAAATAAATTAGTAAACAAAAAAAAAAAAAAAGCCAAATAAATTAGTAAACAGAAAAAAAAATTATGATAATAAATGCATAAAGGAAAGAAAGCGATATGCTACTAAAAAAAGAAAAATTATAATAATAAATAAATACATAAAAGAAGGAAAGTGATGCTACTAAAAGAAAAAAAAAAAAAAAGAAAGCACTTAATTTTGTCTGCATGCCGATGAAAAATTTCACTTCTTGAGGATTTGAGTTTATATATTATTAAAGGAGATCTAACCAGCCATGCATCAGCCGGACCATTGTGCTGCATTCTTTGAGATCTGTCAACACTGAACGCCTTGAGCGAAAGCCTGAAGAATGAGATATGACTCCGAGCTTTGAAGCAAAGACGACTCCTGTCCTGGTTGAAAATTAGTAAGTGCATGAAGCGGAAGTCTGAGATCGTCATACAGGGAGCAATGATACAAGATGTGATCCCAACTCTCTGGTGATCCACTCGAACAGAGGTCTGTTTGTGATAAATTGAACCTAAAAAGACTGGTTCATTGATCCATATCCTGTCACCAGGTAAGACGTGAATATGTCCATGCAGAACCGCAATCGAACACGTTTATCAAGGAGAAATTAAACTTGTGGTATAAATTTTCTCATTGTTGCACCAACAGGAGCTGTATCCCATTGAAACTGCCAGATGGTAACTAACTCGTTCCACAGTCTTCTTCTTTCTCTTTTAGCATCATCTTGAAGGTTGATGGTTATTCCAAGAAATTAGGTCTCAATCTGGTTTTTCAGTTTGTATAAAAATCCTCTATATGTAACTTGCAAGTCTAAAGGTAACCTTCCGGCTAGTACTTGCAGAGCTTGCATCGAGACTGTCCTACATGCCTTAACTAAACACCACAAGATGGTTCTCTGCAATGAGGCGAGTTTTGCTTTGAAGTGTTTGAGCCATGCCCTGTGAAACCATGCACCGGCAGCATACGTGATTAGAGGGAGGAAAACTGCATTGTAATAGATCCTTAAAGTTTTTCTGGAGAGCCCCCACTCAACACAGGACACCCTAACAATTGCACTAGTAAATCTACGTATTTTAGATGATAAGTTTGTCAAGTGAAGAATAAAATTGAGACTGAAATCAATTACCACTCCTAGAACATTGTACTCTTTAACTATGGGGAGACAAATGTTGATCTTGACCAACGGAGGACGAGAGATATCCAATTTTGATCCAATAATCATCATCTTTGTGTTTGACAAGCTGATTTTAAGCTTATTGTCCACAGTCCAATCGTAGAGATCCCGGAGAACAAAATTTGCAGTAGTTTCAAGATCGGCCCTAGAGTTACCATTTACCAAGATGGTAAGATCGTCTGCATACGCTGTTATTTTGACGTTATCAAAAGATCGGGAGAGCCACTGCTGCAGCACCATGTCCCATGTAAAAGGACCCAATATAGAGCTCTGTGGGCACCCTCTAGATACTGATCTTGATACTTGGCTATGTTTAGCCTTGACTATTATGGTTCTATTGGCAAAGTAATTACGGATTAAAAGGTAAAGGTGGTTGGAGCAACTAGCCGATCACAGATGCTCTCCCACCAAAGGGAGTCGAAGTCGATGAAAATGGCCAGGGTATATTTATGTACTGAGATTTGAACTGAAGAGACAAAGTCCACAAGAGCATCCTCGCAGGAACATCCGGGACAGAACCCATATTGACTCCTTGAAAGCAGATCCTGTTCTACCAGTAGGGTATTCAATCTAATGGCCATTAGTCGCTCTAGCAATTTACCCAAATTAGCCAGCAGAGCGATCAGCCTCTACGATCTAGCTACTCCAGAAGGCTTATCCGGCTTTCTGATCAACTTAACTGGAGCGAACTTCCAAATTTCTGGAAAAGTTTCTTCCTGAAGGCATCTGTTGAATAAGTTTAAAAGAACATAAGATTTTTCAAGACTCTGATAATAAAAATGTTTTCTACAAGATCTAGTCCTGGGCACTTCTGAACATTAACTTTATGCGAGACAGCCTGCAGTTCATCCAACATAAAAGGTTCGGTGGTGGTTGAGGACACATAAAATTCATTGTCTGATCGGATTTTAGAATGTACAGCTAAGTCTGAAGTAGGATCATCCAACGGAAAAAGAGCATCTAAGATTGCATTTGCAGAATCATGCCAGTTCAGTGTTTCCACGGAGTCCACCACAATTGAGCCAAATATGTTAGAACCAGAGGTTTTTCCTCTTAAAATCTTGTATAGAAGATCCCAAGGGTTAGCATTTCCAGAGGTGTGAACGAAATTCATCCACGTTTCACGCTTTTGAGAGGCAATGGCCTTCACGTAGCTTTTCCTCAATGAAGAATACTGCTGGTAAAAATGATTAACGTCGGCTTGGGGCCAGTCTCTATGCCTTTGTTAGTACATACAGGCTCGATGAACTTCCCTTCTTAACTGGGATAACTCCTGCATCCACCATGAACATGTCTTCTGATTAATCCTCCTTTTCCTAGAAGACTTATATGAAGCTTTTATTATAGCATTTTGAATATAGTGAATTCACTTGATGAGAAATAGGTGAGGTTTCAAAAGAAGCAAGTTTCTGTTCGTCAAGGTCCAGAAGAATGGAAGAGTCAAAAGCATTCCAGTCAATATTTCTGATGGAAAATCTTATTAATTCTGGCTGTGAGAAAGTGTGTGAAGATGGAACGGCAGAATCAGGGTAAAGCATATAATAGATGACTCTATGGTCACTGGTGCACCAGCCCGTATACACAGTCCAGTCAGTAAGCCGCAAATAGAAGTGAGAGTTTGTCATCGTTATATCTATATTAGATTCTCCTGCATAACTTGAGGAAGTATGAGGGAGATTAGGCTTGTTGTGAATTGAAACACAATGATTAATTATGAACTCCTCCAAGAGAAGGCCACGAGCATCTGTAGAAGAGCTGTGCCAAAAGTTTGATTTTTGCGTTGATGTCCGATGAGATCAGTATATTGCTATTCGGTCGCAAAGTATTTATCACAGTCTCGAGGTAAGTAAGAGAGTGATTAAAGTCCTCCGATGGAGGGCAGTAGAGAGAAATTAAGTAAAAATTCATTACGGAGTGTGTGACAAGAACGCAGGTAGAGAACTGAGTGCAAAATGCATGAAGAACCGTGATGTCTAAACAGTCATTAAGAATTAATATACAAGATTTGGGATTCTGGTCAACTGGTTGTATTCTCATTTTTAACGAGTAACCCAGGATTTTATACTGTGGGCCAGACTGGATGCGTGCAAAATGAGGCTCTTGTATAGCGACAATGTCAATACAATTTGTCTCAGCAGAAAGCCTAATCTCGTCAGCTACTGGCGGAGATCGCTGCCCATTTATCTGCATAATCCTCAGGTGGCCTTTCTCCCTCACAGACAAAACTGGCGTAGAACCGTTTAGAGACGTAGTGTTGTTTACATTATGTACAGAATGATGAGTCAAATTACTCATAAGCGGTCCTTATTCTTGCTCTTTTATATTCAGGACATTCACTGTCCTTTACAGAATGGCTGTACTCCTGTTTACGCTGCTTGCAGTTTGCGCAGCAAGCAGCCTCTTCCTTATGAGGGCACTCAGAGAAAACATGACCACTGCGGGCACAGTGACCGCACGAAGGGGATTCGTGGGAACAAAACTGTGTAGTGTGCCCGTATCCTAAGCAGAGGTAACACTTTGTTACAGTTGTAAACCTACGAAATTTGTGAGAACTCCAAGATAAGAAAATTCTTTCTTGTGACAGAAGGCGTTTGTACATTCTTGGCGGGAAGCTTATTACCCAATTCACAAGTGATGACGATCTTGCACGGGTAGTAAATCTGAGAGCAATTTCCTGTTTACATTCCTCTAAGGAAAATCCATTGTCTGCCAAGTTTTTCACATGAAGATTTTCGATTATTTCGTCTTTAGTTAAATCTTTTGGAATGCTGTAAAGAAGCAAAGATGGGTTTCCCATGCGAGGGCGACCGAGAGAGAGACGCCAGCCGAAGTAAGAGCCTCAGAAGCAGATAAATTTTCTAAGTCTGTCTTCGTAGCAGTTTCTATAATAACTCCTTTATTTCGTATCATGCATAGGGACTTAATTTTAACAGTCTTAAGATCAGACTTGAGGGTCTTAGTAACGAGATTTTTAACTTCGCCACTTGTTTTGCACCCACTGGTGTCTGAAGCTCGAAGAATAATAACATTATCAGTTTTAACTTTCGGTTGCCCAGTCTTTTATACCAAAATTCAAACAGTGTCTGCATATGATCTAGGAAAAGGAGAAGCAGGTAGTAACCCAGAATGATTAGGTTCTGAACATGACAGGTCTGGCTTCCTTATCAGCTGAGAATCGATAGCCTCAGATCCTTTGATTTCTCTCGTCTGGCCACATCTGAATTCATCACAAAAGTCAGGCAAGTATTTATAATCCTATCAAGGAGATCTGTTCTGTTTTGTACCTATTGATTAAGTGCCTTTAGTTTTTTGTTTTCAGTGAGAAGTGACATTGTCACAATTTCCAAATTGTGCCACTTTTCTCTTAGGATGTTACCAGCTGTTTTAGTAATCTTGTTTCCCTCTTGGGAGAGAAACCCAGAAAAATCATTATGCAGTTTAGATATGGTTCCCAGAATGACAGGTGCGTCCATTTCATTTAGCTTTGTTTGTAAGTTCAATTCACCTTCGGAGCCTGTATCCAACTTGTCATTCATTGGCTCCCCCCTTTGCGATATCACTGTCCAACTCTGACAGTATATTTTTAGCCAGTGTTTTTTGCGTTGCAGAGTCCTGCAATGAGCCGTCCAATTCCATCTGTTTAGTGGAAAGAGATTTCTGACTAAAAGTTTCATCTTTCGAAGACTCAGAATCACCCGATCCCTCGAGGGCAATTTGTGGATTTAATAACGCAGAACTTTCAGCCGTAGATACTGACGGAAGAAACTCCTCGGTATTAGGAAGTTGTTTGTCATCCATGTGTAGGTTTAAGCGGGTTAAAGAAAACACACGAACTAAATGCAGTTTAGTTATATCTGCTTCGATGTCTTCCAGCTAAAGTTTGTCCCTTAAGGCACACAAAAGGCCACAGATTCCTAAAATATCTCACAGCAAAGCAACTTCCTGCCTGTGAGAATAATAGAAGAAAAGTACAGTTGGGGTGGGGAGGGTTTAATCTCTAACTTTGTCGCCATGCGACATTGTCCTTGACCTTGTAAGCACCGTATTGTCTTAAGCGACTATTGCTGCATTCCGCTGCTGAGTCAACTATAGACTGACTGTTCATTACAACAAAACACCGAAGCATACATGCCTAAAAATTAAATATTAACATAATACCTGTCCAGGATTAGCGGACTCTATATCCAGATTCCGGTCATCATAAGCTCTCTGTCAATATGTAATTTGTGTATACTCTTTTTAGGTTTACTTTGATATTTGAATATTTTAGCAGAATTTAATAACTCGCTGTTCACTACCACTTAGCGGAATCGATTCTGCAGCTGCAGAGAAATTTTGTGATGTGTTGGGAAAAATTATTGATGAAGGCGGCGGCTATTCAATGCATCAAATTTTTAATGTTGACGTATTAGACTGCCCTGTATTAGAAAAAAAAATGCAGAATCGAACATACATTGCCAAAGAGCAAAATACAATACCAGGTTTCCAGGCATAAAAAGATAAGGCTACGCTCTTGTTTGGCGTTAATGTAGCAGGAGATTACAGATTAAAGCCACCCTACCCATGCATTTCCGATCGAACCAGAGAGCATGGATAAAATTATCTCTCTTTGAGGACAGGTTTAAATACTGCTTCATTCCAGAGGTTGAAAAATATTGTAAAGACAATGACATTCCTTTCAAGGATTTGCTTCTATTAGATAATGCTCCTGGACATCCTACGCATTTAGATGATTTCAATTCGAACATGAGAGTCATATTTCTGCCACCAAACAATACATCACTACTCCAACCTATGGATCAGGGTGTTATTTAGAATTTAAAAGCATACTACTTACATGCAACATTTGCTCAGGCATTATCTGCAGCAGACGATGAGAAAAATTTTATGTTAAGAGACTTTTGGAAATCTTACAATATTTAACTCGCCATCTTAAACATTACTAAGTCCTGGGGGTGGAAATTACTAAAAGTTGTTTAAATGGCACATGGAAGAAAATATACCCACAGCATGTAAAAGGCTTTGAAGCATTTGAAAAAGCCAAATCATATGAAGAGGTTACAGATAAGATTGTAAAGGTTGCAGAGCTACTTCAGTTGAAGGTTGATGCCAAAGACTTTGCGGAGTGAATAGAGGAAGAAGAGAAGGAATTATCTAACGAAGAACTTACTGACTTTGCAGGCAGCGATAGTGAAAGAAGAAAATGCTGACGAAGCTCAAAATGAACCAAATGAGGAACCAAGAAGCTTCATCACCAGAGAAATGGCAATGTCATTTCATGAAATTGCATCAGCAATGGTGCTGTTTTAGAAGATAGATCCTGACAGCGAACGATTCTTAAAATTTAACAGAGGGATGAAAGATATGTTTGCTTGCTACAAAGAAATCTATGATGAAAAGAAAAAAGCCACCATCCAGTCATCCATTAATATGTTCTTTCGTAAGGTTGGCGGCCAACCCCTTTTTTTTTTTTTTTTATGTGAACACCAAACACGAGAGGTACTAGAACCTATAGTACTTAGTACCGTGTGTGGGTTGGAGGTTGAGAAGACGAAAGAAGATATTTGTTGACATTGGACTTGAACTTCTGTAGATTGTAATTTTCAGGAAAAACGTATGAAGGAAGGTTGTTCCAGAAAACGGCAGATGAATGAATAAAGGAGGAAGATGAAAAGTTGGTTCTGTGGGTTTGAAGTTGGACAGTAAATGGATGATGGCTGGTGGCGGCACGTGTTTGGAATGTTTTGAAAGAGAGAGCAGGAATTATAGAAGCCAATTCAG
The DNA here is from genome assembly GCF_048544385.1 of Mastigoproctus giganteus. Lineage (NCBI taxonomy): Eukaryota > Metazoa > Arthropoda > Arachnida > Uropygi > Thelyphonidae > Mastigoproctus > Mastigoproctus giganteus. The sequence goes on along the minus strand of NC_143576.1, from coordinate 51,972,449 downwards.
AAGAACAGTGCCCATGGAAGTATCTGTAGAAGAGGCATGCAGCAGAAACAGTACGTCTATGAGAAAGCGAGTGGAGAGACTCTGTTAGAGATGAATCATTAATTAACCTAACTGCCCTCTTCTGAATGGAATCAAGAAGCCTGAGAGAGGTTTTTTCAGCACCACCCCAGATGTGGGAAAAATATTCCATGGCAGAGCGGATTTGCGATTTTTACAGAGTGAGCAGCTGTTTGGAAGAAAAGTAACGTCGAGAGCGAAAGAGAAAACCAAGTTTTTTAGATGCAGAGGAAGCAATATTTGTAATGTGCTTGTGCCAAGAGAGATTAGAAGTCAGGGTAATCCCCAAAAGAAATATATCATTTTGCCTAGAAATCGGAGTATCACTAAAAGATTTTCGAGAAATTGAAGCTGATTGAGCAGGACAAGGTTTCTCAAAATGGAAAGTGGAATGCAATGTGTTATCATCGGCAAAACTATGGATAGGATTTCCAGACAATGGAAGAAGGTCATTAATATACAAGAGGAAAAGATTGGGGGAATATATCATTTTGCCTAGAAATCGGAGTATCACTAAAAGATTTTCGAGAAATTGAAGCTGATTGAGCAGGACAAGGTTTCTCAAAATGGAAAGTGGAATGCAATGTGTTATCATCGGCAAAACTATGGATAGGATTTCCAGACAATGGAAGAAGGTCATTAATATACAAGAGGAAAAGATTGGGGGAATGAACTGAACCTTGGGGGACACCGGTATTAGTGGAGAAGTTAAAATACAGAGCACCATCTACCATCACCCTCAGTGAGTGATCACAGAGAAAACTGGATAACCAATTACTAAAAACAGTTGGCAAACCATAATATGGAAGCTTGTTTAGAAGACATTTATGCCAAACACGATCAAAAGCCTTTGAGTTGTCAAGAGCAACTACTTGTGTTTCACCGAACCTTTCCATTGAATTAGTCCATAAATGGGTAACATAAGCCAGAATATCACCAGTGGATCGACACTGACAGAATCCATACTTGGCGATTGAAAAAGAGTGGGGGAAAGAACTGAACCTTGGAGGACACCAACATTAGTGGAGAAGTTAGAAGCCTGAGAGCCATCTACCCCTAATGCGCCAATAAAACCCAACAACCAACCGACCAACCAACCAACCAACCAGTCATCTACCATCACCCTCTGTGAGCAATCAGAGAGAAAACTGGATAACCAATTACAGAGGACAGTTGGCAAACCATAAGATGGAAACTTGTTTAGAAGACCTTTGTGTCAAACACGATTAAAAGCCTTTGAGATTCAAGATCAACTGTTTTTGTTTCACTGAATTGAATTTGTCCATTAATGGGTAACATAAACCAGAATATCACCAGTGGATTGACACTGACGGAATCCATACTGGCGATCGTTGATCAGACAGAAGGTTTCTAGGTAGTTTAAAATTTGGCAGTTGATTGATTTCTCCATTACTTTAGAAAGTGTAGAAGTAATTCCAATGGGACGATAATTGGATGGGAGGGATTTGTCACCCTTTTTAGGATTAGTTGGATATGAGCAAATTTCCAAGCAGAAGGAAAAACACTTTTGGAATAAGAAAGTGAAAAAAAGGCAGCAAAGAATAGGAGAAATACCATCAGGACCTGGAGCTTTCTTAGCATCAAGATTCATCAAAATCCTTCTGATATCCTTTTGACGGAAGTCTACAGGAGGCATTGAATGGAGCGTGTTGGGAATGGTGGGAGGTGTTTTACCAAGATCATTAATACATGAGCTGGTAGAAAAATGGGATCCTAGCAGGTTAGCTTTATCCTTGGCTGAAGTGACAACAGAACCATCTGGTTTGGACAGAGGTGGGAGCAGAGATAGGCAAAAGTTGCGGCCAATAGCTTTGGCAAGAGACCAGAATTTTTGGCTACCATTAGGGCAAGCAGTAAGTTTTCTACTCTTAGCCTGTTCAAATTCTTGTTTGGACTGATTAATAACTGCTTTACAATTCTTGCGAGTTTTGGTGTAGGCAGAAAATGAAAGTGAAGAATTAGAAACAAGCCAATTACAATATGCAACATTCTTCTCTTGAACAGCCTTATAACATTTATTGGAAAACCAAGATTTAGATAAAGGACGAGATTTTAAAGTGGAGTGTGGGATAAAGGATTCCATTCCTGCAAGAATAATTTCACTGACACGATCTGAGCAAATGTTGACATCAGAAGTTTTGAAACAGTAATCCGACTAAGGAAAAGAAATCTCGCATGTCATCCCATTTTGCATTCTTGTAATGCCAAACAACACGAGGTTGGGAATAGCCATGAGATAAAGGCTCCATTGGAGAAGAGACAATCATCAAGTTGTGATATGAAGTGCTTAAAGGACTTCTCACTTCGACCGTGTACTTAGAATGGTTGTTTGTGAGAAAAAGATCAAGCGTGTTGGCTGTATGATTAGGATTGTCCGGTATTCTTGTAGGTAAATGAACAATCTGTGCAAGGTCAATAGTAATTGCAAAAGCCGCAGCATCTCAACCAGTTGGGTGTGTGTGACTATAAAACGGAAGCCAGCTGGAGTTGTGAACATTAAAATCACCAAGGAAAATTACCTCACTGTTAGGTAAGTTGGAGTGGAGAAAGTCAAGTTGCAAAGAGAGGAAGTCAAAGAGCTCCAAGTGATTAGTGGAATTTGGAGAACGGCAGAGACAACAGATAAATTTGACACGGTGAGGTAGAGAGATTTTAAGCCAGAGAAGAACAAATAGAGCAGATTCCAAAATGGCAGGTGTCTCTCAGGGAATATCAGAACGGACATATGCACCAGTACCACCTTTGAGGCGAAAGGAATCATACAGCGAATAATTTGGACATCTGAGATGAGCAGTAGTTGAATCAATCGATAACTGAGATTCTGTCAGAAAAAGTACATGGGGTTTGGCAGACTGCAAACCACGTATAGAGACCACGTATATTTGTGAAATGAATTAGGAAGTGCTTGGGAGGTTTAGATCTTTTCACAGATAAGCTTGCTCTATTAGTTTGACAATTCATGGTGTATTCAATAGTAAGAAAATGTGGTTGGGACATTCTGTATGAAGTAATGAAATTTTTGGATATGGCGTACATATTGTAAGAATATACGCAGATCCTTGATATAATGTGGCCTTGACAATTCTCCCCGCATACACACTACTCGGACTCCCTCCATTCACTCTCTGGCAGAGTATAGGTAGCAAGATTATACATTAGCTGATATGGAAGCCTCCTAGAGAGTTACCAATAGGTTCGGTCCTGTGTACTAACTAGCGGCTGATCTGCAAACACCATTTTAGAGCTGTACCCTCAAAATGTAATGAATATTGGATCTCGCCACAATGTTCATCATAACCTCAAAAGTCATCAGTCATACTGCATGATGGAAGAGATATGGAAGGTTTGACCGGTACTTAGCTCTAGAGACTAAACAATGGTTCCACCACTTCAAGCCTCCAATAAATAAAGTTGTGGTATTGCACCGGTTGATTTTTTTTTTTTTTTTTTTGTAGTTGTTGGCGCATCGGCTTCTGTGGCCATAGTGCACCTCCCAAGGTTTTTGCAGTACTTTTGATCCAAGCCCAAGGCGGGATTCGAACCCACGACCTTTGGGTTGCCAGGCAGGCACTTTACCCACCCGGCTAGCCCGGTCGGCTGCACCGGTTGATGAGAGTCACCTACCACCTAGTACTGCATGGTAACATAGATGGGGGCATTCCTCCATGTGGTGTGGGCGCCACACCTCGACCCCTGCTTACGTTGGCTCACACCTGTGTGGTCACCCACCATGTACTTGTGCATGGAGGTTATACCCAGGATTACTAACAGTCCCACCATCGTGAAGGTGCAAGCAGAGGATTTGGCTGTCCCAGATGGTCTGGACTTCGCTGAAATTGGGTCCAGTTGACTTGAGTGTCACCCGAATATCAGTTCTATCAGCGTTTTAGGCTCCCAGGTAGCAAATACAGCTTGTCTGGCATATCTGATAGAATATGTCTCTGAGAACCTCAAGGACCGTCTGCAAACTTGGACATTAAGGCTGCTATACCATCATCAATATCATTAATGAATACAGAAAACAACAATGAACCCAACATTGTATGCTGGGGAACTACACTAATAATATTAGTCCACAAAGAGCAGTGTCCATTGATTACCACTATCTGTCTTCTCCCACTCAACCATCCTTTTATCCATAGGAGAGGCGCATCCGTAGCCAGGTGGGAAGGAGCAGCAGTGCATAGCACACGCTTCTTGATTAGACCGGGGTTCGAGCACGTCACCACCAGATACAGAGGATGCAGAAAGGTCAGGGAATTACCACCACATATCCCAGAGCAATATGGCCTTAGTTGCTAATGCTCCAAAAAACCAAACAAACAAACATCCATAGCAGTAATTTGCCTCTAATGCCACACTGCTCCAATTTGTGCAGCAGTCTTGCAACAATTTTCCAAAAATGTTTGTAAGATCCAAATATATAATATCAGATTTATTCTTTGCATCCAGTTCCTTTGTGACTACATCATAGTATCCAATCGAATTGGTCAGACAAGACATACCCTTAACAAACTCATGCTGTGTCCGAGCTATAACTGAAGTCTTGTCTAGATGATCCCGCAATGCTTGATTAACCACTGCCTCCATTAATTTCCCTAGAACAGAAGTTAATCTAGCAAGTGTGTAATTGCTTTGTGGATAGTGGTCACATTTGTACATCTCCAGTCCCTGGTTGCCTCCCCAGAGTCGAAAGGAACTTTCAAAATTATGGCTAACAGTTTGCTTACTTCCTTTTTGCATCCTTTAATAAAACTGTATAGATTCCATTCATTCCAGGTGCCTTTCTTATATTTTTCTTCAACAATTTCTCCTTCACTTTACTCTCAGTTATTACATGATTATCTAGCTTTCTGCCAGAGTTTAATTCACCTCTGGCATTCTGCTCCCTGAAAAGCTCCTGTTGTTTGAATGTAGATGCAAAATATTCATTTAGTTTGTTAGATACCTGAGCAGGATCATCAACAGTTGAACCATCAATATCAAGTGGACCAAACTGATTCTAGTGTTTACATATCTCTTTGCTGTTTTTATTTGCATCCTTTGCCAAAGATTTCTCGTAATCTGCATTTGCCTGCCTTAACCCTTTGTGACTTGGTTACAGACCAACTTATATCAATCATAGGCTTCTGTGTTACCTGTTAATTTATATGTATCCCATGCATTTTTCTTCTGTACCACAGGTCTAATTAGTTCATCTGACATCCATTTTGCCCTGAATCTTAACAATATTTCTTAGTTGGTATGAAAAGCCCATAGCTTCCAAGATTAATTCTTTAGTATTTGACTTTCATAATTAAACTCTATATTTAGATAAAAAAATAATCATTTTTTTGTCCTTTCATGAGTGAGTAGTCTGTAATTTAATTAATTCTTTGAATTCTTCCCATTTTGAATTTCCTGTTGGTAACATCATCAGTTGGTTCCCACCGTATAGAATTTAAATACTGTTTCAGCCCACTGTACTCACCTTTATGAAAGAAAAACCTCTTCCCTTTTCCCCTAATGGTAGTTACCTCTTTGAGTAAATACAACTTCAGCACACTGTGATCACTGTCACCTAGTGGTTCCTCTATCTGCAGATTCTTAATGGATGAAAAATCACTACTGATAATCAGATCAATAGTATTACATCCTCTAGTTGCCTCCCGAACATGCTGCTGTAGAAAATCCAATCCAATGAATACACAAAAGCCTTGCTAGTGTGTGAGTGACCAACCCACAGATTCCAATCAATCTCTGGGAAATTAAAATCCCCATTATAAGACTCTCTGGCCCACGCTATTTCTCTGCACAACTGCTCATTATACTCATCAGATTCATTTGGCCTATAACACACACCTACTCTCATTTGTCCTTTCCCAGTGCCACACCAAATATGTCACACGAAACTGACTGGATACTGCACTGTTCAGCCATGTCGACTGGCTGTACTTCCTTGGATTTTATATGTTTCTTAACCAATAGCATAACCCCTCCTCCCTTCCTATCCTGTCTATCCTTTCTGTACACATTGATCTCCCCAAATTTCAGTTCTACATTCCTTATATCTGTGTGATACGACATCTCTGTTATCCCAGCTATATCTGCCTTTGAAGTTTTGATCAACACCTCAAATTCATCAAATTTATTTACCAAACTTCTAGCATTGGTGTACACTCAAGTATACATGCACCTGTTCCTATTCTTAGCTACCCTAACACAGTCCATATATTTACTTGTTTCTCAATGACTCCCAACACTCTCTGGAATGCCGACCGGGCTAGCCGGGTGGGTAAAGTGCCTGCCTGGCAACCCAAAGGTCGCGGGTTCAAATCCTGGCTCGAGCTTGGATCAAAGTACAGCAAAAACCTTGGGAGGTGCATTATGGCCACAGAAGCCGATGCGCCAGCAACTACCAAAAAAAAAAAAAAAAACTCTCTGGAATCCCCTGCAAGTATGTTTTCGAGGGTGCTGCTCATTTCAATAGAAGAAGTGCAAGAATCACATTCACCTCTGCCAGTGGCTATTGTTAATTCATTAGTCTGTGTTCCCCTCCAGCTAGCACTTTTCCAACCCACCTAACTCTGTTTCGATAACATCAGCAAATATTCTTGCACCCTTTCTATTTACGTTTATCCCATCCATGTAGAAGCAATCTCTCCTGTTAACATGCACAGACCAGGCTGAGAAAAATTCTTCCCCTTTGAGCCTTGTACAATCTCTCCAGGACCGAATCGATAGACAAGGCTCTCATCATATACAGTGAAACTTCCCTTTAACGGACAGCCATGGGGAACGAGAATGTGTCCGTTATAGAGAAGTGTCCGCTAACAAGAAGTCTGAGGGAGAAAAAAAAAAGAAAGAAAGAAAAATCGTTAAACGTTTAATGTAAAATTAAATTATAATATATACAGATTTTGCACAATATTTTTGTAAATAATATACATACAATTGTGCTATGCATATTATGACTTTATCTTAAGAAAAATACATACAGTAATCACTTATTTTCGTCTGCACCTTCTTCCTGCTGCTAATTTTGTTTTCAACATTTGTTTGGAGTGAAGAAACCATCGAAAGTCCTTCAGTATCTTCTTCAGCGGTGAAAAACATTTTTAAACGATTGGTTTGTATGAGCGCTTCTATTTTCATCGATGGTTCGTCGTTAATATGTTCTTCATCAGAATGACCTCCTTCCATTTCTTTATCCTCATGAGGAACTTCTTGAAAAATATCGATGATAATGTCGTTGATATCTAGAGCACCATCTTCTGTAGTGAGGTTCGAGTCTATATCTTTGTAGCTGAAGTATCGTACATTATCAATAGATGTTGAAGTTCTTGTTCTTCTTGGTGCTCCACATTGCTGTTCACAACTTCAATTTTTGTGTTTGAGAAGCCAGACTTTACAAAACAGTTCACGACAGTTTGTTTTCTAATTGCGTTTACTGAAGAGGAAATCCATTGAATCGCATCTAGGATGCTGAGTTTCTTTGCAAGGTCACTCGCACATGTTACATCGTTCATGTTTGCAATGAGATGTCTTAAAACACGTTTTCTGTAGTTAAGTTTAAATTTTTTTATTATCCCTTGATCCAAGGGCTGACACTCTACAGATGTGTTTGGTGGCAGAAAAACGATTTGAATGTTGGACAATTCAATGTGCGGGTGAGATACAGCATTATCCATGAAAAGAATAATTTTTCTGTTTTGACGAATCATGTTTTGGTTAAAGTGACTTATCCAGTCGCTCGTGATATCTCGTGTCATCCACGCTTTTTTTTATTAGACTTCCAGTCAACATTCAAAAGATTCAACTTTATGCCCTTGAAACAACGAGGATTTTGTGGTTTTCCTGTAACAAGAGGTTGTTCAAAGTCTCCCAGCATATTTGTACACAGTCAAGTGTTCCTTAGAAATTTTTCCGCCCTGGCACTTTTCATTTTTTAGACTCATTGTTTTTTCAGTAAGAGCCTTAAAAAACAACCCTGTTTCGTCACAGTTGTAAATATCTTTAGCTTCAAAATCACGATATAAATCTTCCAATTTAACGGTCCACTCTGTTACAACCCCGGTATCAACAGATCCACCTTCGCCACTTACAGTTTTCCAAGAAATTTTATGCTGAGTTTTGAACTTGTCTAGCCATCCCACAGAAGCTTTGAACTCATTTACTCCCATAGATTTCGCAACTTCCAAAGCCTTTTTCCCTAATAATAGGCCCATTAATGGGAATTTTTTTATCACGTGCACTCATACGTAAAACCACTCATACGTAACATTGTCAATTTGAAGACCAACAGTTTTCGGGAATGATTTTTGAACCTGATCATTTACGTGTTGCCAAAATTGTTTGAGCAGTTCATTTTTTTTCATTAAGATGTCGCTTACCTGCGTCTTCCCGATTTTGAATTTTGCAGCGAGATTGCGAACACTATTTTTTTGCTGATCATACGCATTAATGAGTTCGACCTTATCTTTTAAAGTTAAATGTTTACGAGAAGACATTGTGCACTTCACACGACACTGAACAAAACTGAAAACTGAAACTCAAAAGACGAAAGGCCGACAAAATCCCCCCCCCCCCAGCACACACCGAATTCATCAGAAGTTTTACACATGCCTTAAAATTCTTGAAAAAGGGTTTAGGACCGCGACGTAAACCTTGATAAAATTCAGAGAATCGGAAATAGAAAATAAACACACGATTGAAGCAATACGTGGAAGAAACGTTCCTAGAAAAAGGGCCATGAGCTCGCCAGCTGTCCGTTATGGGTAGATCAAATTAAGTACTAATCTAAACGAAACAGTGCAGATTGCCTGTCCGCATCTGTTACAGAGAATGTCCGCTGGACAGAAGCTGAAAACACGTTAAAACCAATAGAGGAGAGTTGGGGAATTTGAAAATGTCCGTTGTAGAGAGGTGTCCGTTAGGAGAAGTTTCACTGTACTCCCTCCTATCGTGTCTCAGCAGAATTGCAGACACTTTCAAATTCAACCCTAATGCACAGCTTTTTTTCAACATTGACCTGTACTTGTTAAGTAATTCTGCCGGTCTCCTACTCTTGATATCATTATTGCCAACATGTCCAACAATATCACCCTTTGTGCCATTAATAGATGATGTCTGCTCTACAACATCGTCAACCTTTGCCCCTGGCATACAATATCCTGGTTCTGTTCCACCTATCACATGTACAAAAATCGGAACTGATTATAATTAAGGAAACATGTATGTTTATTTTAATCTCTTTGTACTTACAGAGATAGTTTTGTTTAGCTTCCAAAATTCATATATAAAATATATGACAAACAATGTACAAAAAGAAATTGCAATTGTTTAATCATTATTACCTCCACAGAATTGTTTTAAAAATATCTTACATATAACGTCTTCCTTTTCTTTTAGGTTTTGATATCAGGACTCTATTTTCGTTTAAAAGATGACATATATTTAAAAAATATGATGGAATCAGCAGTAATTAATGCATTACTATTAGAAAACTGTTCTTCATTAGCTAGCTTGCTTTTTAGCCTTATGCTACCTTCTGAATGCCCTGAAAATGATATATCACCATATTATTATCAAGAATTTGAAAGACAACTTCTTCAAATCAAATCATTTTTTCAAAACATGTAAGTGTCTTACTACTATCAACGTCTTACTACTGTATTATTCCAAACAATTTTAAGTATATTATAAAGTTTATTTGTAGACGATGCATTTATTCAGCATGTAAAATCCATTTGTAAAGCTTATTTAACTGCTAATGAATTCTCTGAGAGTAGAGCCAAAATATTTGATTATAATTCAGTTTAATATGTGTAACATTCCATAATTTATCACTAAATGCATGCAGTATTTAATATACCAAAGAGTTTTCTTAAAGTAAGGTACTATTTGCTTTTACTGTACTTTTATTTATTTTGATAATGTTGGAGTCAACACTACACATTAGAATAGATCACATATAACTATTCCTTTTATTTAAAACATAATATAGGAATTTTGCTATATTATCTTTTATTCTTTATATATGAATTTTGATAGCAGAGACATTGATTATCCCTTTGTATAAGGCAATGGTCAGTCCAAACCTTGAGTACTATTTACAGGACTGGAGGCCTCATTTTAGGAAGGATTTAGAGTTGCTAGAATGAGTATAAAGAAGGACAACAAGATTGGTGAGAGGAACGAAGGGGTGTTCTTACCAAGAAAGGCTTAATTTCTGCACGTTGCAGCATCTAGAGGTGATCTGATTGAGGTGTATAAGGCCTTGAATTATTTGAGCAGGCTCAGTGCTGATGGGATTCCTTGCTTGCTCAGATTATGAACCTGAGTGGACATAGTTTCAAATTGAGGAAAGACAGTTCCAGAATAGATGTGCAGAAGCTTGCCTTTAGCCAGCGGGCAGTTGATTGCTGGCACAGACTTTTTTCTGTTGTTGTTGTGTTAATTGATAGCTTGAAACTATGCCTCCTCAGGTTTGTAATCTGAGCAAGAGGAAGAGTCCCATCTGCATTGAGCCTCCTCAATCTTTTCAAGGCCTTATACACCTCAATCAGATCAACTCACAGGTGCCTAGTCTCTAGAAGCCAAAATTTGTAGAGCTTAAGCCTTTCTTCTTAAGAGCACCCCATTGTTCCCTTCACCAGCCTTGTTGCCCTTCTCTGTACTCATTCTAGCAACTCTACATCCTTCCTTCCAGACTGTATGCAGTACTCAAGGTGTGGCCTGACCTTTGCCTTATACGAGGGGATAATCACCTCCTTGCTTGCAAAATTCCAGTATATCATTAACAAGAGCCCCATGACCTACTCTGGCAGCCTGTCTCCACTGCTCAGAAAACTTCATATCTGACTGCACGATTACCTCCAAGTCTTTTTCACTCTCCACACCCCTGAGTCTAACACCACATCGATGCTACGTTTCTTTGGGATTACTGCTACCCACATGCAATACTTTGCAGTTGTCAGTGTCAACCTTCAGTTGCCAGTTGGTGTAATTTTGCACCAAGGTATTCAAAAAATCCGCCATAATTATGTATATCAATAGTTAATACCTGGAGAGAAAAGAAGTGAATGAAATATTCAATAATAGATTAACAATACTTGTAAAAGTATAAGAGAAAGTTACCTCATTATGAGATTTTCAATGGGATTTTCAATAAAATATTGAAAATCTTATATTACAGTAAGAAATAATTAACAATAATTAAAAATCAAATGAACACAATTAAAAATCAATTTAACCCAATTAAAAATTAAGGCAAAAATTGCAAAACAATTTTCCTTCCTGAAGGTGACAATGCTTTTCGACCGTATGTCATCATCACAGGAATGAAAATTACTGAATCGGGGTGAACATGGAACTTAAATAGCTATTATTTGTTTTCACGCATGCGTGTAAAGGAACACGAGTCGGAGATTAGATATGGCCAGTGAACATTAACAGAATTCCCATGAAGCGTAATTTTGACAGTTTCTGCAATTAATAGTCTTGTATAATTTTGTTGGACACTAAGTATTTTGGCATCATCAAATAAAAAAGTTATGTTTTTCATTAACGTCCTGAAAAGCTAATTTTGACGCTGCTGAACGAGAAGCACGAATTGAGGCCGCGTGTTGATTAACGCGAAAATTCAGAGGAAACTGCGTAGAACCCTAATAAGACAAATCGCAATCACCGCAAGAAATTTTGTATACTAGGTCATTTATTACCATATTTATTTTCTAAAGTATTGCCTTCAAAACAGCGTCGTTCTGAAGTTGGCCAGGGTCAATTTAAATCATGAAATTTTGGGCGTTAAGCAAATAGCACTTACCACATCGCGTATATGCTTGCCTTAAGATCTCGGGATTCTGATAAACAAAAATACCTTTCCCAAGTTAGGAAACTTCTTGACAAATTAAAAAATTATCTGCATCCTAACGATTGGTCTGTATTGAAGTCCACCATAGATTTGCGACATGAAGAACATGCCTAAAAAATAAAAAAAACAGACACGTTAACAAATTCAGTACATTTTAGGGAGAGTCAAGACACATGCATACGAGTTCTAACAAATTCTCACAAGCTTGCGACCAAATGCATAAGAGTTGTGCGATGACCCCCCCCCCCCATGTACCACAGAATAATTCAGCAAGTTTGCGAACACCCCCTCGCCCATCATTCAATGAACCGACATATCAACAGGTTGCAAATCTTTCCTTGTATACACTATCGCAGGACAGATTTTACTTTTATCCAAAGGATTAAATTACAATCTACCACCTAAAAAACAATGCATGATTGATATTAAATTTGGACTTCATAATGTTCCACAAAAAGATTTATTTATGCAACAAGTTAACCGGGTGGTGAATAACATAAAAGAAACGCAACTTCTTAAATCGAATACACATGACATTTCAGCTTTGCGTGAACTTGGGAAAATAAAGACATTATTGTTCAGAGAGCTGATAAAGGAGATACAGTGGTAATACTCAATAATCCTGATTATATAACTAAGTTAGAGTCAGTTGTATCAGATACCTTCACTTATTTTGAAGTAGACCTGGCACTATTTTCCAATTTGGTCAATCAATACAATAAAACGTTAACCATGTATCGAAAAAAATGACTACATTACTATGGCTCAGTTAAAGGAATTGAAGGCCAGAACATACAATATTCCTGCACTTTTCAGGTTAGGTAAAATTACATAAAATGTATTTCCTATTCGGCCTATTATTTCCTACAGAAACTCGGCATTTTCATCCTTGGCCACACATGTATATACCATTATAAAACCCTTTAGACATGCGATACAATTTGGGATTAAGAACTACAGTGCACTATTTAATAACCTTAAGGACTGTAGACTTGGCGATAATGATAATTTATTCGCACTAGATGTTACCTCGTTATATACGTAAATGTTGAATATGTAGATGTTACCTCATTATTCAACGTAAATGTTGAATACACATTAGATATTTTTTAGGATATGTTAAATAATACCTCAATACCGATTAATTATACAGTGCTTCCTATTAAGGAAATTTTTCACTTAATTAAACTCTTGGTTGAAGCCAACTATATCACCTTTCGAGAAAAAGCATACAAATTTTTGGCTTGCCGATGGGATTAAGCCCTAACAGCATAATATCGGAGATCTATCTCTCAACGATTTAACTTATACATTTGACGCCTTTTCTACCCCGTATCACATACTATGGGATGGATTTAGATGATGTTCTAGTCACTACCTATAGTAGCACTATCCAAGACAGTTTAAATTCATTTATTAATATTCATTCTAGACTCAAATTTACATTGGAGAGGGAGAATACAGATACTAAGTCATTAAATTTTCTAAATTTCACGCTTATTCGGGATGCAAATATCCAATTTAACATCTATCATAAACCTACAAACACCCGGTATGCTTCTGCATTATAACAGCAGTCACCCGTTCACTTACAAAAGATCGATTATCTTTAATAAATTTCTCAATGCTTATAAATATTTAATGATGGAATTTGCTTTGTGCTCAGAAATACAAATATTAACCAGCAGATTCTTAAACAGGGGTTCCCACTTGCTACAATAGACAGAGTACAAGCTAAGGATAGAATACAAAAACATACACACCGACAATAGTAATATCAGAAAATACTGATATTACTGATATTGTTTTTGTGCCACTGTTGAACAGTGGCACAAACAACTTAACAGATTCTTTAAAGATATTGAATTTAAAATTGTAGCTAGGCCAATACAGAAATTACACACTATACTGAACAATTTCTCAGTTCTTTCCTCGTTTGCAACACAAATAAATGACCTAGTATGCAACATTTCTTGCCGTGATTACGACTTTTCTTATCAGGGTTCTACACGGTTTCCTCTGAACTTTCATGTTAATCAACATGTGGCCTCAGGTCGGGCTTAATGAAAAACAACTTTTTTTATTTAACGAGGCCAAAATGCTTAGTGTCCAACATAATTATACGAGACTATTAATTGCAGAAACCGTCGAAATTAAATTACATGAGAATTCTGTTAGTGTTCACCGGCCATATCTAATCTCCGACTCGTGGTCCTTTACACGCATGCGCAAAGACAAATAACCCCTATTTAAGTTCCATGCTCACGCCTATTTGTTCATTTTCATTCCTGTGATCACAACATACGATCGAAAAGCATTGTCAGCTTCAGGAAGGAAAATCGTTTTGCAATTTTTGACTTAATTTTTAATTATTGTTAATTATTTCTTACTGTAATGTAAGATTTTCGATTTTTTATTGTTTTCGTTTTAATTTCTGGTGACTGTCATACAGAAGTGTTCTACGCATCATATTGAGGTAAACTTCTCTTATTCTTTTACAAATATTGTTATCAACGTAGAATGTATTGAGCATTATAGCTCTGGTTCATCCTATGTAATTCTGTAATACAGTCGATTCCGGTTATTTGGGACACATCGGGACTAGTGTGCATTTTGGCCCGATTAAGCGGCTGCCCCAATTATCCGAAATTTCGCATAAATAGTTAAAAATACAGTGGACCTCTGCTTTACAATTGGTTCACTGTAGGAGGAATATTATCCACAGGCTATAAAAGTAAAGATATATTAAGCACAAATTTACCCTTTATTACCTTACCAACTAAAAATTTAAGTGATACGTGAAAATCAGAAGAAAATACGTGATAATCGGAATAATTAATACGTACTGTAATATCTATGTGCTAACTAGTTGACATTTCTGTTCACTGACATTTGTGGGTGAAGGTCAAAATTTAAAACAGTAAAAAGATAAGCAATCAATAACAAAACGCGGCACAAACAAATTGCAAGTAACATGATACGCGCAAGTGAGAACGGAGTAACAATTTACAAAGCTTTAAAAATAGGAATGAAGCGAAGATTCTGAAAATTAATTTTTTTATATGATTAAAGATTCCATGGAAGTTTAAACACATTTCAACAACTGGGAATAACCCACAGAATTCGAGCTGTAGGTATTATCGCAAATTCAGTAAGATCAAGTTTACTAACCGTTTATAATAGATTGCACTAACAGAAAAGCCCAATAAACAGGTGGCTAATTGTTTTATGGTTGTGATCTCCAGAAATCCAACCGTACCATGTGGTTCAGTCAGAGACAATCATAGGGTAATCTCCAGTGCTGCGGCCTCCTGCCCCGATTAAACAGCATGTTGTTCCAATTAAGCAAAGTAAACCCTGGCTATTTTCTCGATTGGGTTCTGTTTTTTAAGATTTGCTCCAAATAAACGGCTGCCCCTATTAACTGGTGGCTCAAATAACCAGAATCCACTGTATATTGTAAATTTAAATTTTGTAATCTTTCTTAAGTTCATATTTTACCTAAATAATAGTTGTTACAAAGCCTCCAAGGACATCATGACTCAGAAGGAAATGCCTGTGGGCATTCCCATTGTGAGTAAGAAATTCGCCTCTTGTATAGCCTATTGCATGTATTCTAGGGTCAGTCTAGTGGACAAACCAAGGCCCAACTGACAATTCTTTTGCACCCACTGTTTTTTGGGCACCCAATGTAAGGAGTGAACGAATATGATTAGAACTTGGTGCATTAAAAGAAGAACTTGAGTCACTGAAGTAACCAGTGTCCTAGAAGCAGATATAACTGGGAGCTCCTTAGCAACTCAAGTATCTTCAGACCTGCCAAGTGATGCACCCCGTTTCAAGTCTCAGAAAAGAATATCAAGAGTATACTGCTCTGGTTAAAGGAGATTTAGTTTTACTGGGAAACACTGTTGTTAGGGAAATAGGTAACGTTTTTTGCAATAAAGATACTAGTGTGTTTTCCAGGAGCATCAGTTGGGGTTGTTACCAACAGATTATCAGATTTTAAGGGAGGTAAAGGGACCATTACTATTCATGTGGGGACTAATTAAACGTACATGAACTGATGATTGATTGGATAAACAGCAAATCATTCTGAAGAAATTCCGTGAACTTGGTCAGATTATGTATGTCCGTAGTTCTGCCCAGATATGATAAGAGGGATTATATGCTGAAAGCCTTGTGGATTAACTCAAGTCTGCAAGACTCTAGGGAGGAAATTTTTATCAGCGTGGCCTGCACTTGTAGGTAGAAGAATCTATTTTATAGAGATGGTATTCATTTGAACAAAGGTGATGGAAGGATTTTTGCCAGTGTCATTGAGGATACCTTAAGGGTTCAGGGAAACTGCTAGTTAGAAGAGAGAAGAGTAATATAGATCCACATTTGTCTATTTATATGGGACAAAGAATGCTTGCACTCACCAAGCATTCTTGTTTGTTGCTGTAACAGCCAATGTTTGCAAATTTTCTGAGGTTAGCAATATTTCAAAAGAAGCACGAAGATAGTGCTCTGGAAACAAGTCTAAATAACTTCAAATGATGTGTAATGGTAGTAAACTATAGAAGAATACATAGTCTTGACTGTGTCTACAGTAACATCAGGAGCATTTTCAATAAAATAGCTGAATTCTTACTCCTCGTTAGGACAACCAGTGCTGACAAAATAGGACTAACAGAAACATGGTGCCACCCAGAAATTGGGGATTACTAGTTTTATTTTTCAAAAACAGCTCAAGCACAAAAATGTCTGCCTGCATAGAGTCTGTGTGGTATGGGTTAGTTGAAAGTAATGGCATAATGAGATGGGAGAAATCTGCAGACCCGGAGATTGTGAAGAGTATGACATGAATATAGAATAGGCAAGTAAGCAAGCATGAATGTGTCTTATTATGGGTGACTTCAGTCTGCCCCTAATTAATTGGAATAAGCAGGAGGGGAACTGATCACGGAGAACAAAATTTTTATATGAACTGGATGATTATTATTTGTAAGAATAATAATCATCTAGAGTAAGAATGTAAGAGTATTAGTCATCTAGAGTAAGTAATCTCAACTAAGAGTAAGAATATTCTTAACCTCATAATTACCCACAAATCTGATGACATCACAAGGCTTAAAGTACAGGAACCATTGTCAGGAAATGATCATGCAATCATCAGTTGGAAGATGAAGAGAGATATTGCAGTAATTAAAGGTAAAAGCACGAGTTTTAATTTCAGAAGAGGGGACTCTAATGTTTTAAGTTGGGTGCTATATGGCATCTATCAGTTGGTTGGATTGCAAAGGAAGAGTGAATATATTTTAATTATTTTCTTTTTCTGCTCTATTAAACTGGCCAGTTCCATATTCATCCATTTTGGCATCCTCCTAAACAAAATAACCTTTAAATCAGTGATCACGAAAGCCATGAATACCTCTATGCCATTAAGAAAATGTTGCACAAGGAAGATGCCTTTAAATCAGTGATCACGAAAGCCATGAATACATCTATGCCATTAATAAAATGTTGCACGAGGAGGAATGCCAAAATGGATAAATATGGAGCCAGCCAGTTTAATAGAGCAGAAAAAGAAAATATAGTACAAGTCGACCATCACTAATCCGGCTCCACCGCTAATTCGGACATAATTTCTGCGAACGTAATTTAAAATTTCCCGGGTTCACACACCGACTTGCCGCTATTGTTTTGGTGGCAATGGTTGCGGCATCAGCTGTTGGCGCGAACTCATAAACACTGGCAAGCCATTCCCACTTGTTTTTCTGCATTTATTATTATAACCTGCTCACTTTTAACCCCAGCGATAGTTCCAATGCATAAAGTAAGTGCCTCTCGTGGTGGAAAGTGCAAACACCGTACATTGTCCATAACGGATAAAGTTGAGCTTCTGAAAAAGCTCGACAGCAGTGTGTCTGTGAGAAGTTTTAACTCTGCTTAATTTTAAATTCCAGCAATTTCTCTCAGTTCCTCTTATTTTAGTAATTTTCTTTTAACCATTCCTTTCCAGATTTTTTTTTTTTTTTTAACAACACCCTTGTACAAACTTGCGGAAAAACACAACACAATGTGATGGATAATACAGCGCCCTAATGAACTTGTTTTCACAAAATCTCTAACAATGCTGACAAACTTATTGCGATGTTTGAGAGTTTATTTTATTGTAATTAGTTATATTGCAGCACTCGTCGTGCATGCAATAAACTAATCACAAACGACCTTCATATGTGTGCCGTAATAGCATCACACGTATGTGACCGATATGGCTTCTCAAGAAATAAAGTAACCAACATGTGGCCACATTGGCAACATATATGCAACATAAAAAAAATGCTTTTTTTTTTTATATTTTAAGCACAAAACGACAATACCGACTACAATATTTATTTTAGCATTACTAATCAAATTATTTGCTAAATATTTTTTGGCCCCTGAGGAATTTTTTTCTTAAACTAGCTTAGCAGTCAACATGTTAAAGGTAGGAGGGGATGTACTTTACTGTTGGGTAAACTGTATGTGCTAAAATAACCACTGGTGATCCGGCATCCCACAGGTCCCAACGCTGCCGGATTAGTGATGGTCGACCTGTAGGAAGATTACAGAATAGTGAAACATACTGAAGCCTACAACAGCGACAGATTGATCTGTAACAGTACCACAAATAAGGTTAAGGATCTGAAGGACGAGTATCAGAAAGCACTGGCTAAGAGAGTAAATTGTGGGAACAACGAAATTTTCATGTAGCAGTAGTAATAGTAGTAATGGAGGCATGTGATACAAGAAAGCAAGTATGTATGAGCTTATATAGCATCAGCCAAAAAAACAAAAATTTCACACATCCATTCCCTCTAAAGGTTTGTCCAGTTCCTCCTTGAATTTATTCAATCTATCAACTTCCACGACAGATGGAAGTTTGTTCCAGCAATTAACCACCCACTGGCTAATGGCAAATTTCTGCACATCTATTCTACAACTGTCAAATTTCGGCACATCTATTCTACCACTTGGTCATCACGCAACACAGCGCCAACCCCCCAAGGCAGAATGTGCTGGTCCTACAGGAACTGGTAGTCAGTGACTCTATTGTCAGGGAAACGGGGAACATGCTTTGTAAAAAGGATAGGTGGAAGAGGACCAGGGTATGTCTGCCAGGAACAAAGGTTGATGACATTGTAGAGCGGATATCATCTTTAAGGCCGACCGGGCTAGCCGAGTGGGTAAAGTACCTGCCCGGCAACCCAAAGGTCGCGGGTTCGATTCCCGCCTCGGGCTTGGATCAAAGTACTGCAAAAACCTTGGGAGGTGCAATATGGCCACAGACGCCGATGCGCCAACAACTACCAAATCAAAACAAAAAAAAAAAAATCATCTTTTAAGGGCACAAAAGGTGATATAGTTCTACACGTTGGCACTAATGATATTAAGAGTAGGAGACCAGCAGAATTACTTAAAAAGTACAAGTCACTGTTGAAAAAAAAGCCGTGAATTAGGGTTGAATTTGAAAGTGTCTGCAAATCTCCCCAGACACAATAGGAGGGAGTATATG
Organism: Mastigoproctus giganteus; assembly: GCF_048544385.1. Taxonomy (NCBI): domain Eukaryota; kingdom Metazoa; phylum Arthropoda; class Arachnida; order Uropygi; family Thelyphonidae; genus Mastigoproctus; species Mastigoproctus giganteus. The sequence goes on along the minus strand of NC_143576.1, from coordinate 51,952,974 downwards.
ATGAGAGCCTTATCGATCAATTCGGCCCTGGAAAGATTGTGCAAGGCTCAAGGGGCAGAATTTTTTTCAGCCTGGTCTGTACTTGTTAACAGAAGGGCAGTGCGTAACACACGCTTCTTGATTAGACCGGGGTTCGAGCCCGTCACCACCAAATACGGAGGATGTGGAAAGGTCAGGGAATGACCACCGCATATTCCCGGAGCAATATGGCCTTAGTTGCTAATTGCTCCTAAAAACCAAAAATAACAATAACAAGTTAACAGAAGGGACTGCTTCTACATGGATGGGATACACTTAAATAAAAAGGGTGCAAGAATATTTGCTGACGCTATTGAGGCAATGTTAGGAGGTCAGAAAATTGCTAGCTTCGGGGAATATAAGGACTAATAGATTAACAGTAGCCACTGGCATAGGTGAAAGTGATTCTTGCACTGCTTCTATTGGAATGAGCAGAAGTCCGGAAAACAAGATGAAGGATATTTCAGACACTGCTGGGAGTCATTGCTCATGCTATCGAGGCAGTGTTAGATGGGTCGGAAAACTGCTAGATTGGGGGGATACAAGGACTAATAGATTAAGAGTAGCCACTGGCAGAGATGAAAGTGATCCTTGCAGTGCTTCTATTGGAATGAGCCGCAGCCTTGAAAATAAGATGCAGGATAGTTCAGAGACTGCTGGGAATCATTGGGGTACAAATAAACACATAGGTTGTGTTAGGGTAGCTAAAAAAAAGAACAGGTGCATGTATACTTAAGTGTACACCAATGCTAGAAGATTAGTAAATAAATTTGATGAATTTGAGGTATTGCTCAAAACATCAAAGGAAGATATTGTGGGGATTTCAGAGACGTGGTGTCACACAGATAGAAGGAATGCACAACTTGAATTTGGGGAGTACAATGCCTACAGAAAGGATAGACAGGGTAGGAAGGGAGGAGGGGTTATGCTATTAGTTAAGAAATACATAAAATCCAAGGAAGTGAAGCCAGTCGACATTGCTGGACAGCAATGTCGACTGGCTTCACTTCCTTGGATAGCACAGTGTTGAGTCAGTTTGGTGTGACATAAGCATTGGGAGATCAAAATTGAGAGTAGGAGTGTGCTATAGGCATAATGACTCTGATGAGTATAATAAGAAACTGTATGGGGAAATAGAATGGGCCAGTAAATCAGAGAGTCTTATAATGGGGGATTTTAATTTCCCAGATATTGACTAGAATTTGTGGGTTGGTCACTCACACACACTAGCAAGGCTTTTGTGGATTTATTGGATGATTGTTTTCTACATCAGCATGTTCGGGAGGCAACTAGAGGGAGTAATACTCTTGATTTGATTATCAGTAGTGATTCTTCATGCATTAAGAATCTGCAGGTAAATGAACCACTAGGTGGCAGTGATCACAGTTTGCTGATGTGGGATTTACTCAAAGAGGTAACTACCATCAGGGGTAAAGGGAAGGGTTATTGCTTTCATAAAGGTGCCTACGATGGTCTGAGACAGTATTTAAATTTTATACAGTGCGACCAACTGATGATGTTACCAACATCAAACCCAAAATGGGAAGCATTCAAAGAACTTATCTTGGAAGCTACTAGGCTTTACATACCAACTAAGAAATATTGTCCAAGGTTTAGGCCTAAGTGGATATCAGATGAACTAATAAGACATATGGCAGAGAAGAAAAATGCATGTGATACATACAAATTAACAAGAGACACAGAAGCCTATGATAGATACAAGTTAATCTGTAACCAAGTTACAAAGGAGGTTAGGCAGGCGAAGGCAGATTACAAGAAATCTTTGGCAAGGGATGCAAAGAAAAACAGCAAATAGTTCTTTACTTATGTAAACTCTAAAAGGAAGGGGATGAATCAGATTGGTCCACTTGATATCGATGGGTCAACTGTTGATGATCCTGCTCAGGTAGCATGCTACCTGATCCTGCTAACACTGAATGAATATTTTGCATCGACATTCACGCATGAGGAGTTATTCAGCAAGGGGAATGCCAGAGGTGTATTGAACTCTGGCAGTAAACTAGAGAATCTTTTAATAACTGAGAGTAAAGTGGAGGAGAAATTGTTGAAGATAAGTACAAGAAAGGCACCTGGGGTGGATGGGATCTATCCAGTTATATTAAAGGAGGCAGCAAAGGAAGTAAGCAAACCCTTAGCCATAATTATGAGAGCTTGCTTGGACTCAGGGGAAGAACCCGTGGACTGGAGATGTGCAAATGTAACCCCAATTCACAAAGGAGGATCAAAGGGCGACACAAATAATTATAGACCTGTTAGTTTAACTTCTATTCCTGGAAAATTAATGGAGGCACTGGTTAAAGAAGCACTGCACGATCATCTAGACAAGACTTCAGTCATAGCTCAGACACAGCATGGTTTTGTTAAGGGGAAGTCTTCCTGACCAATTTGATTGGAAACTATGATGCAGTCACAAGAGAACTGGATGCAGGGAATAACTTTGATATTATATACTTGGATCTTAGAAAGGCTTTTGATACTGTTGCATGTGGAAGACTGCTACACAAATTGGAGCAGTGTGGTATTGGAGGCAAATTGCTGCTATGGATAAAGGGGTGGTTGAGGGGGAGAAGACAGAGAGTGGTAATCAATGGACACTGCTCATCGTGGACTAATGTTATTAGTGGAGTATTCGTATTCATTACGAATACGTTCAGTATTCGGTCCATTATTGGCTTCTGTATTTATAAATGATATTGATGATCGTATATCAAGCTTAATGTCCAAGTTTGCCGACGATATGAAGGTTGGCAGGGTTGTCAAGGACACTACTGACACTATGCTACTGCAACAAGATCTGGAAAGGTTGAGCAGATGGGCTTCAAGGTGGCATATGAAGTTTAACATTGACAAATGTAAAGTACTACATATGGGAAACAGCAACCCCAGAGCAACGTATCAACTCTGTGGTACTACACTGACAGTGGTAGAGAATGAAAGGGACCTGGGGGTGGTTGTGCAGGCAGATATGAAGTTTTCTGAGCAGTGCAGACGGGCTGCAAGAGTAGCTCATGGTGTATTGTCGATGATATACAGGAATTTTTCTAGCAGGGATAGGGAGGTGATTATTCCCTTGTATAAGGCAATGGTCAGACCACACCTAGAGTACTGTATACAGGTCTGGAGGCCTCATTTCAAGAAGGATGTAGAGCTGCTGGAACGGGTACAGAGAAGGGCAACAAGATTAGTAAATGGAACAAAGGGTTGCTCTTACGAAGAAAGGCTTACGTTTTGCAAATTGCAGTGTCTGGAGACTAGGCACCGGCGAGGTGATTTTATGAGGTGTATAAAGGTGATGTGTATAAAGGCTTGAATGGTTTGAGCATGCTGAATGCTGATGGGATTCTTCCTCTTGCTCAGAATAATCACCTGAGAGGGCATAAATTCAAATTGAGAAAAGACAGATGTAGGATAGACATGAGGAAATTTGCCTTTAGCAGCGGGTGGTTGGTTGGTTGTTGGAATAAACTTCCATCCCTTGTCGTGGAAGTGGATAGCCTAAATAAGTTTAAGTCTCAGCTGGACAGGTATTTCGAACGAACAGAGGGGTGAAGTGGAAGTGGTTATTTATTTATTTTTTTTTATTTATTTTTTTTTAATTTATTTATTTATTTTTATTATTATTTTTTTTTTTTGGCTGATGCTGCATAAGCTTGCATTCTTGCATCAAATGCCTCTACTAATGCTAATGCTAATTGCGGTTCAAGTAAACACATGGGTTGTGTTAGGGTAGCTAATAAAAAGAACAGGTGCAAATATACTTACGTGTACACCAATGCTAGGAGTTTGGTAAATAAATTTGATGAATTTGAGGTATTGCTCAAAGCATCAAAGGCAGATATTGTTGGGATATCAGAGACGTGGTGCCACAAACAGATATAAGCAATGCAGAACTGGAATTTGGGGAGTACAGAAAGGATAGACAAAATAGAAAGGGAGAAGGGTTTATGTTATTAGTTAAGAAACACATAAAATCCAAGGAAGAGAAGCCAGTCGACATTACTAAACAGTGCAGTGTCGAGTTCGTTTCGTGTGACATAAGCATTGTGAGATCAAAATTGAGAGTAGGAGTGTGCTACAGGCCTAATGACTCTGATGAGTATAATAAGAAACTGTACAGGGAAATAGAGTGGGCCAGTAAATCAGAGAGTCTTATAATGGGGGATTTTAATTTCCCAGATATTTACTGGAATTTGTGGGTTGGTCAATCACACACTAGCAAGGCCTTTGTGGATTTATTGGATGACTGTTTTCTGCATCAGCATGTTCGGGAGGCAACCAGAGGGAGTAATACTCTTGATTTGATTATCAGCAGTGATTCTTCATGCATTAAGAATCTGCAGATAGAGGAACTACTAGGTGGCAGTGATCACAGTATGCTGAAGTGGGATTTACTCAAAGAGGTAACTACCAAAAGGGATAAAGGGTAGGGGTTATTGCTTTCATAAAGGCGACTACGATGGTCTGAGACAGTATTTAAATTCTATACAGTGGGACCAACTGATGATGTTAAAAACAGCAAATTCAAAATGCGAAGCATTCAAAGAACTTATCTTGGAAGCTACTAGGTTTTACATACCAACTAAGAAATATTGTTCAAGGTTTAGGCCTAAATGGATGTCAGATGAACTAATGAGACATATGGCAGTGAAGAAAAATGCATGGGATACATATAAATTAACACGTGACACAGAAGCCTATGATAGATATAAGTTGATCTCTAACCAAGTTACAAAGGAAGTTAGGCAGGCGAAGGCAGATTACGAGAAATCTTTGGCAAAGGATGCAAAAAAAACCAGCAAAGAGTTCTTTCCTCATGGAAACTCTAGAAAGAAGGGGATGAATCAGATTGGTCCGCTTGATATCAATGGTTCAACTCTTGATGATCCTGCTCAGGTAGCTAACAAAATAAATGAATATTTTGCATCCACATTCTCACAGGAGGAGTTCTTCAGCGAGGGGAATGCCAGAGGTGAATTCAACTCTGGCAGTAAGCTAGATAATCTTATAATAAATGAGAGTAAAGTGGAGGAGAAATTGTTGGAGATAAACACAAGAAAAGGCACCTTGGGTGGATGGGATCTATCCAGTTATATTAAAGGAAGCAGCAAAGCAAGTAAGCAAAACCTTAGCCTTAATTATGAGAGCTTCCTTGGACTCAGGGAAGTTACCCATAGACTGGAGATTTGCAAATTTGACCCCAATTCACAAAGGAGGATCAAAGACTGAAAAAAGTAATTATAGACCTGTTAGTTTAACTTCTGTTCCAGGAAAATTAATGGAGGCACTGGTTAAAGTAGCGCTGCGGGATCATCTAGACAAGACTTCAGTTATAGCTCGGACACAGCATGGTTTTGTTAAGGGGAAGTCTTGCCTGACCAATTTGATTGGATACTATGATGCACTCTCAAAAGAATTGGATGCAGGGAATAACTTTGATATTATATACTTCGATCTTAGGAAGGCTTTTGATTCTGTTGCACACGGAAGACTGCTGCACAAATTGGAGCAGTGTGGCATTGGAGACAAATTGCTTCTATGGATAAAGGGGTGGTTGAAGGGGAGAATGCAGAGAGTGGTAATCAATGGACACTGCTCATCGCGGACTAATGTTATTAGTGGAGGCCCTCAGGGTTCAGTGTTGGGTCCATTATTGTTTTCTGTATTTATAAATGATATTGATGATGGTATATCAAGCTTAATGTCCACGTTTGTACACGATACAAAGGTTGGCAAGGTCACTACTGACGCTATGCTGCTGCAACAGGATTTGGAAAGGTTGAGCAGATGGGCTGGAGTTGGCAAATGAAGTTTAACATTGACAAATGTAAAGTACTACATATGGTAAACAGCAACCCCAGAGCAGCGTACCAAGTCTGTGGTACTACACTCTCAGTGGTACAGAATGAAAAGGACCTGGGGGTAAATGTCCAGGCAGATATGAAATTCTCCGAACAGTGCATACGGGCTGCCAGAGTGGCTCATGGTCTCTTATCAATGATATACAGGAATTTTTCTAGTAGGGATAAGGAGGTGATTATTCCCTTGTATAAGGCAATGTTTAGGCCACACCTTGAGTACTGTATACGAGTACTGTATAGAGCTGCTGGTACGAGTACAGAGAAGGACAACAAGATTAGTTTATGAAACAAAGGATTGCTCTCACGAAGAAAGGCTTCAATTTTGCAAATTACAGTCTGGAGACTAGGCACCGGCGAGGTGATCTGATAAAGCCTTGAATAGTTTTTTTTTTTTTTTTATGTGAACCCCAAACACGAGAGGTATTAGAACCTATAGAGTACTTAGTACCGTGCTTGGGTTGGAGGTTGAGAAGACAAAAGAAGACATTTGTTGACATTGGACTTGAACTTCTGTATGAAGGAAGGTTGTTTCAGAAAACGACAGTTGAATGAATAAATGAGGAAGATGAAAAGTTGGTTCTGTGGGTTTGAAGTTGGACATTAAATGGATGTTGGCTGGTGGCGGCACGTGTTCAGACTGTTTTGAACGAGGGAGCGGGAATTATATAAACCAATTCAGAAGAACTGTGCCCATGGAAGTATCTGTAGAAGAGGCATGCAGTACGTCTATTAGAAAGCGAGCGGAGAGACTCTGATAGAGATGAATCATTAATTAACCTAACTACCCTCTTCTGAATGGAATCAAGAAGGGTGAGAGAGGTTTTGGGGGCACCACCCCCGATGTGGGAACAATATTCCATGGCAGGGCGAATTTGCGATTTATACAGAGTGAGCAGCTGTTTGGGAGAAAAGTAATGCCGAGAGCGAAAGAGAAAACCAAGTTTTTTAGATACAGAGGAAGCAATATTTGTAATGTGCTTGTACCAAGAGAGATTAGAAGTTAGGGTAATCCCCCAAAAAGATATATCATTTTGCCTAGAAATCAGAGTGTCACTAAAGATAAGCATAGGAGCAGAAGAATCCTTTTTGCGAGATATAAGACAAGATTGAGTTTTCGAAGGGTTGAAATCAACTAAGTTGTCTTTGTCCCACTGAAGAATTACCTGAAAATTGGTATTTAAGGAATTGGTAGCAGATTTTCGAGAAGTTGAAGCTGATTGAGCAGGCCAAGGTTTCTCAAAATGGAAAGTGGAATGCAATGTGCTATCATCGGCAAAACTATGGATAGGATTTCCAGTCAATGGAAGGTCATTAATATACAAGAAGAAAAGAGTGGCTGAAAGAACTGAACCTTGGGGCACACCGGCTTTAGTGGAGATGTTAGAAGACAGATAGCCATCTACCATCACCCTCATTGGAGCAGTGTGGCATTGGAGGCAAATTGCTGCTATGGATAAGGGGATGGTTGAGTGGCAGAAGACAGAGAGTGGTAATCAATGGACATTGCTCAACGTGGACTAATGTTATTAGTGGAGTTCCTCAAGGTTCAGTGTTGGGTCCGTTGTTGTTTTCGGTGTTTATGAATGATATTGATGATGGGATATCAAGTTTAATGTCCAAGTTTGCAGATGATACAAAGGTTGGCAGGGTCGTTAAGGACAATACTGACGCTATGCTGCTGCAACAGGATCTGGAAAGGTTGAACAGATGGGCTGAGAGGTGGCAAATGAGGTTTAACATCGACAAATGTAAAGTGCTGCATATGGGAAACAGTAACCCCAGAGCAACGTATCAACTCTGCGGTACTACACTGACAGTGGTGGAGAATGAAAAGGACCTGGGGGTAATTGTGCAGGCAGATATGAAGTTCTCTGAGCAGTGCAGACGAGCTGCAAGAGTAGCTCATGGTGTCTTGTCAATGATATACAGGAATTTTTCTAGCAGGGATAAGGAGGTGATTATTCCCTTGTATAAGGCAATGGTAAGGCCACATCTTGAGTACTGTATACAGGTCTGGAGGCCTCATTTCTAGAAGGATGTAGAGCTGCTGGAACGGGTACAGAGAAGGGCAACAAGATTAGTAAATGGAACAAAGGGTTGCTCTTACGAAGAAAGGCTTAAGTTTTGCAAATTACAGAGTTTGGAGACTAGGCACCGGCGAGGTGATCTGATAGAGGTGTATAAGGCTTTGAATGGTTTGAGCATGCTCAATGCCAATGGGATTCTTCATCTTTCTCAGAATAATCACCTCAGAGGGCATAAATTCAAATTGAGGAAGGACGGATGTCGGATAGATGTGCGGAAATTTGCCTTTGGCCAGCGGGTGGTTGGTTGGTGGAACCGACTTCCATCACTTGTTGTTGAAGTTGATAGCCTAAACAAATTTAAAGCTCAACTGGACAGGTATTTCAAACGAACGGAGGGGTGAAATGGGAGTGGGTTTTTTTTTTTTTTTTTTTTTGGCTGATGCTGAATAAGCTTGCTTTCTTGCATCATATGCCTCTGCTAATGCTAATGCTAATGCTAATGCTAATGCTAATATACAAGAGGAAAAGAGTGGCCGAAAGAACTGAACCTTGGGGCACACCGGCTTTAGTGGAGATGTTAGAAGACAGATAGCCATCTACCATCACCCTCAGTGAGCGATCAGAGAGAAAACTTGATAACCAATTACTAAAAACAGTTGGCAAACCATAAGATGGAAGCTTGTTTACAAGACCTTTATGCCAAACACAATCAAAAGCCTTTGAGATGTCAAGAGCAACTACTTGTGTTTCACCGAACCTCTCCATTGAATTAGTCCATAAATGGGTAACATAAGCCAGAATATCACTAGTGGAGAGACACCGACAGAATCCATACTGGCAATCGTTGATCAGACGGAAGGTTTCTAGGTAGTTTAACAGTTGGCAGTTAATTGATTTCTCCATTACTTTAGAAAGAGTAGAAGTAATTGCAATGGAAAGATAATTGGATTGGAGGGATTTGTCACCCTTTTTAGGAACTGGCTGGATATGAGCAAATTTCCAAGCAGAAGGAAAAACAACTTTGGAATAAGAAAGTGAAAAAAGGCGGCAAAGAATAGGAGTAAGTTCAGGAGCACAGGTTTTGAGAACGAGTGGAAAAATACTATCAGGATCTGGAGCTTTCTTAGCATCAAATTCATCAAAATCCTTCTGATATTTTTTTGACGGAAGTCCACAGGAGGCATTGAATGGACCGTGTTTGGAATGGTGGGAGGAGTTTTACCAAGATCATTAATACATGAGCTGGAAGAAAAATGGGATGCTAGCAAGTCAGCTTTATCCTTGGCTGAAGTGACAACAGAACCATCTAGTTTGGACAGAGGTAGGAGCAGAGATGGACAAAAGTTGCGGCCAATAGCTTTAGCAAGAGACCAGAATGCTCGGCTACCATTAGGGCAAGAAGCAAGTTTTCTACTCTTAGCCTGTTCAAACTCTAGTTTGGACTGATTAATAACTGCTTTACAATTGTTGTGAGCTTTGGTGTAGGCAGAAAATGAAACTGAAGAATTAGAAACAAGCCAATTACGATATGCAACATTCTTCTCTTGAACAGCCTTAGCACATTTATTGGAAAACCAAGGTTTAGATAAAGGACAAGATTTTAAAGTGGTGTGTGGGATAAAGGATTCCATTCCTGCAAGAATAATTTCGCTGACACGATCTGAGCAAACGTTGACATCAGAAGTTTTGAAACAGTAATCCGACCAAAGAAAAGAAGAAAAGAAGTCTCGCAGGTCATCCCATTTTGCATTCTTGTAATGCCACACAACATGAGGTTGGGAATAGCCGTAAGATAAAGGTTCCATTGGAGAAACGGCAATCACCAAGTTGTGATTTGAAGTGCCTAAAGGACCACTCACTTCGACCGTGTACTTAGAAGGGTTGTTTTTGAGAAAAAGATATTGTGAGAAAAATAGTTTGTGAGAAAAAAGCGTATTGGCTGTATGATTAGGATTGTCCAGTATTCATGTTGGTAAATGAACAATCTGTGTTAGTTCATTAGTAATTGCAAAAGCCTCAGCATCTCTACCTGCTGGGTCGGTGTGACTAGAAAATGGAAGCCAGCTGGAGTTGTGAACGTTAAAATCACCAAGGAAAATTACCTCACTGTTAGGAAAATTGGACTGGAGAAAGTCATGTTGCAAAGAGAGGAAGTCAAAGAGCTCCAAGTGATTAGTGGAATGGGGAGAACGGTATAGACAACAGATGAATTTGACACAATGAGGTAGAAAGATTTTAAGCCAGAGAAGATCAAAGAGAGGAGATTCCAAATTGCCAACTCTCTGACAGGGAATATCAGAACCGACATATGCACAAGTACCATCTTTGAGGCGAAAGGAATCATACAGGGAATAATTTGGGCATCTGAGATGAGCAGTATTTGAATCAACCGATAACTGGATTCTGTCATAAAAAGTACATGGCGTTTGACAGACTGCAAGTGGAAATGGACATCTTTGAGATTAGAATTGAGACCACGTATATTTGTGAAATGAATTGTGAAGTGCTTGGGAGATTTAGATCTTTTCGCAGATAAGCTTGCTCTATTAGTTTGACAATTCATGGTATAATCAATAGTAAGAAAAAGTGGGTAGGACATGCCGTATGAAGTAATGAAATTTTTGGATATGGCGTACATGTGGTAACAATATACCCAGAGCCTTGACATGACGTGGCTTCGACAAAGCTCCCCGCATACACACTACTCGGACCCCCTCCAGTCGCTATCTGGCAGAGTAGATGTAGCAAGATTATACACTAGCTGATTCGGAAGCCTCCTAGAGAGTTACCAATAAGTTCGTTCCGGTGTACTAACTAGCAGCTGGCCTGCGAACACCGTTTTAGAGCTGTATCCTCGAAATGTAAGGAATATTGGATCTCGCAATGACGTTCATCATAACTTCAAAGTCATCAATCAACTGCTTGATGGAAGAGGTTGGGAAGGGTTGACCGGAACTTAACTCTAGAGACTAAACATGGGTTCCACCACTTCAAGCCTCCAATAAGCAAAGTGGTGGTATTTCACCGGTTGATGAGAGTCATCTACTACCTTGTACTGCCTGGTAACATAGAGGGGCGGCGTTCCTCCATGTGGTGTGGGCACCACGCCTTGACCCCTGCCTTATGTTGGTTCATACCTGGGTGGTCACCCACCATGTACTTGAGCGTGGAGGTTATACCCAGGATTACTAACAGTCCGACCATCGTGAAGGTGCAAGCAGAGCATTTGGCTGTCACAGACCATCCGAAATGGGTCCACTTGACTTGAGTGTCACCAGAATATCAGTTCCATCAGCATTTTAGACTCCCAGGCAGCAAGTACACTTGTCTGGCATATCTGAGAGAATATATGTGACAACCTCAAGGATCAGCATTGAGCATGCTCATTGCTGATGGGATTCTGCCTCTTGCTCAGAATAATCACCTGAGAGGGCATAAATTCAAATTGAGGAAAGACAGATGTAGGATAGATGTGCGGAAATTTGCCTTTAGCCAGTGGGTAGTTGGTTGTTGGAACAGACTTCCATCCCCTATTGTGGAAGTTGATAGCCTAAATAAATTTAAGACTCAGCTGGACAGGTATTTCGAACGAACGGAGGGGTGAAGTTGAAGTTTTTTTTTTTTTTTTGTTTGGCTGTTGCTGCATAAGCTTGCTTTCTTGTATCATATGCCTCTACTAATGCTAATGCTAACTGTCTTTCCTCAATTTGAATTTATGCCCCCTCATGTTTGTAATCTGTGCAAGCGAAAGAATCATATCAGAATTCATCGTGCCAAACCCATTAGAAGCCTTATACACCTCCATCAAATCACCTCCCAGGTGCCCAGTCTCCAGGTCCTGCAATTTGCAGAACATAAGTCTTTCTTAGTAAGAGGACCCCGTTGTTCTCCTCACCAATCTTGTTGCCCTTCTCTGTACACACTCAAGCAACTTTACATCCCTCCTAAAATGAGGCATTCAGACCTATACGTAGTACTCAAGGTGTGACCTGACCGTTGCCATAAAATCATCTCCTTTTCCCTACTAGCAAAATTCCTGTATATCATTGACAATACCCTATAATCTGCTCTGGCAAACTGTCTGCATTGGTCAGAAAACTTCATTCTGATAGCACAATTACTCAAGACCTTTTTCATTTTCTACCAACCTCAGTGTAGTACCACACAGTTGGTATATTTCTCTGGCGTTATTTATACCCATATGCAGTACTTTGCATTTGTCAATGTTAAACTTGAGTTCCACTTCTCAGCCCATCTGCCCAAATTTTCTAGATCCTGTTGCAGTAGCACACTGCCATTACTGTCATAAATAACCATGCCAACCTTTGTTTCATCTGCAAACTTCGACACTAAGGCTGATATACCTTCATCAATCTGATTGATAAATATACAAAACAACAGTAGCCCAACACCAAACCCTGGTGGACTCCACTAACAACATTAGTCTTATGAAGAGTGCATCCATTGATTACCACTCTACGTCTTCTCCAGCTCAACTATCCTTTTATCTATTGTAGTAGTAGTAGTAGTAGTAGTAGTGGCATGTGATGCAAGAAAGCAAGTGAATGAGCTTATGCAGCATCAGCCAAAAAAAAAAAAAAAAAAAATCACTCTGTTCCCTCCAAATGCCTGTCTAGTTCCTCCCTAAATTTATTTAACTTATCAATTTCCACAAAGACAGATTGAAGCAATTTACCACCCACTGGCTAAAGGCAAATTTCCGCACATCTATTCTACATCTGTCTTTTCTTAATTTGAATTTATGCCCCCTTAGGTTCATAATCTGAACAAGTGAAAGGATCCCTTCAGAATTCAGCGTGCTCAACCCATTCAAGGCCTTATAGACCTCAATCAGATCACAGCACAGGTGCCTAGTCTCCAGCCACTGCAATTTGTAGAACTTAAGCCTCTTTTGGTAAGAGGATCCCTTCATTCCCCCCCACCAATCTTGTTGCCCTTCTCTGTAGACGTTCAAGCAAATCTACATCCTTCCTAAAATGAGGCCTCCAGACCTGTACGCAGTACTCAAGGCATGGCCTGACCATTGCTTTATACAGAGGGACAATCACCTCCTTTTCCCTGCTAGCAAAATTCCTATATATCATTGACAAAACCCAATGACCTACCCTGGCTGCCTGTCTGCATTTCTCAGAAAACTTCATATCTGACTGCACAATTACTCCCAGGTCTTTTTCATTTTCTACCACTTTCATTTTCTCAGGGTAAGTTGTAGCAACTTATCCTTAATACCACACTGCTCCAATTTTTATAGTAGTCTTCCATGCACAACAGTGTCATAAGCTTTCCTGAAATTCAAGTATATGATATCAAAATTATTTTTTGCATCCAGTTCGTTTGTAATTACATCATAGTAGCCAATAAAATTTGTCAGACAAGTCTTTCCCTTAACAGACCCATGCTGTGTCTGAATTAATACTGCATTCTTATCCCTGGAACGGAAGTCAGATTAACTGTCTGTAATTAGTAATGCCACCCTTAGAACCCTCTTTGTGAATTGGGGTACATTTGCCCATCTCCAGTCCCTGCAGGCTTCCCCTAAGTCCAAGGATTCTCTCATAATTATAGCTAAGGGTTTGCTTACTTTCTTTGCCGACTCGTTTAATTTAACTGTAAAATTTGCTGTTGGTAACATAATCAGTTGGTCCCATTGTACAGAATTTAAAAACAAATTCACTAAATGGTTTGTGCTACCATAGTCACCTTAGACACAAACCATTCCCTTTACCCTTGATGGTAGTTACATTTTTAAGTAAATCTCACATCAGCATAGGTGGTCACTGCCACTTAGTTCATTATCTGCATATTCTTAATGCATGAATAAATACTGCTAATAACGAGATCAAGAGTATTGCGCTCTCTGTTTGCCTCTTGAATATGCTGCTGTAGAAAACAGTGATCCAATAAATCGACAAAAGCCTTGCTAGTGTGTGAGTGACCAACCCATAAGTTCCAGTCTATATCTTGTAGGTTTATATCCCCCATTACAAGACACTCTGATATACTGGCCCACTCTATTTCTCTGTATAATTGTTCATTGTACTCATCAGAGTCATTAGCCCTATAACAAACTCCATGCTTTTAACAAACTCCCTCAATTTTGTTTTCTCAGTACTTATATCACTCCAAACTAACTCAGCGTTGCACTGTCCATCTATATCAATCGGATGTACTTCCTTCGATTTTCTGTGTTTTTTGATTAACAGCATAACCCCTCCTCCCTTCCTATCTTGTCTGTGCTTTCTGTACGCATTTTACTCTCCAAATTCCAATTCTGCTCTGCTTATATCTGTATGACACCATGTCTGTGATTCTGCCTTTGATGTCTTGACCTTCAAAATCATCAAATTTATTTACTATACTTCTAGCATTGGTGTACATGTGTAAGAATGGTGTACTATTCTTATTCTTAGTTAGCAGCCCATGTATTTATTTGTTTCATGATGACTCCGACCAGTCCCTAAACTCCCCAGCACCTCGCCCTCCACGCCACTGCTCATTCTAATAGCAGCAGCAAGAATTGCTTTCACCTCTGCCTGCGGCTACTGTTAACCTTTTAGACTGTGGTTCCCCCCCCCCCCCAAGCTAGCAGTTTTCCGACCCACTTAACACTGTCTCAGTAGCATCAGAAATCACTCTTATGCCTCTCCTATTTAAGTCTATCCCATCCCTGTAGAAGCTTTCTCTCCTGTTACCAAGCACAGAACACTCTGAGAAAAATTCTACCCCATGAGAATTGCACAATCCATTCAGGGCTGAACTGATTGTCAAGGCTCTCATCATATACTCCCTCCTATCTTTTCTGGGCAGAATTATAGACATTTTCAAATTTAATCCTAACTCACGACTTTTTTTCAGCATTGACCTGTACTTGTTGAGTAAGTCCACAGCTCTCCTACTCTTAATGTCATTAGTGCCAACATGTACAAAAATATCACCCTTTCTGCCCTTAAAAGATATCTGTTCTACATTAACTTTTGCCCCTTGCAGACATACTCTGATCCTGTTCCACTTTTTACACAATATATTACCCGTCTCCCTGACAATAGAGTCGCCGACAATAACTAACTCATGTGGGACCAGTGCATTCTGCTTCGGAGATTGCCGTTGTTTTGCCAGACAAACTAAATGCCAGAGCTCACAAGAGTGAGCTCTGGCATTTAGTTTGCTAGCTAAGAGCTCGATGGGTCCCCCATTTTATTACCTTCAAGGGCATCTACCCAACTCTTAAAACTCATAAGTTTCCATAAGAACACTGAATTGGCACCTAATTTCTTGACACTCTTTGTAGCTAGTATATGAATATAAAGAAGAAGAAGAAGAAGAAAACAAATCAGATTGGACCCTTGTGTACTGGGTGCAGGAAAGTCTTAAATAACCCAGCTGATGAACTGAATAGATATTTTGCATTTGTCTTTATTGATGAAAGACTCTTCATGCCAAAGAGAAGCTGAATGAGTGGGACTGACCCATATGAAATTAGTGATTTCAAAATTAGTGATGGCTGTTTATTAGCAAAACTTTCAAGCTTAAAGGCAAGTATGGCTCCCAGAGTTGATGGCATATACTCAGCACTTTTGGGAAAGAGGGCCATAGAGTGTATGGAACCAGTGAGATTAATTATAGGGGGATCATTGGACTCGGGAGAGATTCTTTGGATTGTAGAAATGTTAACATATTGCCTATTGATTAAGGTGCTTCTTAGACTGAAGTCAGTAACAACAGACTGGCTAGTCTAACTTCAGTGATAGGGAAAGTGTTTTTAGAGATGATATTTAAGAGTGTGATCTAGTGATGTTTAGAAAGATATGGCATTTTGAAGGACACACAACAGTTTTTTAAAGGAAAATCATGTTTAACTAACTCTAAACACAAGGCAACATAACTTCAAAATGTAAAATCTTTTGACACAGTTACTCATCAGGTATATGTAGGGAACAATTTTGATAGTTTATTTGGACTGTAGCAAAGCTTTTGACTCAGTACCTCATGAGAGGTTACTGCATAAGCTGGAACATGTTGATATTACTGGAAAGATTCTGAGTTGGATTGCAGATTAGGAGGCAGAAGGTTGTGATCAATGGTGATTCTTCAGATTGGTGTAACATCAGAAGTGGAGAACCCCCATCCAAGGATTGGTTCTTGGACTACTGTTGTTTGTGATTTTCATGAACAACATCGATGAAGGGTTAAAGGGTGTGATGTTAAAATTTGCAGATGGCATAAAGGTTGGGGGGAGTCTTCAGTGATTAGTGCCAAGCAGCACTCCTTTGGGATGACTTGAACTGGCTTCAAGAATGGTCAGAAGAGTGGCAGCTATGTTTTAATGTAGCAAAATGCAGGGTCTTTCACTTCGGGAATAGGAACCCAAAAATAAATTATATGCTTGATGGGGAATAGTAGAGGAAGAAGGGGGGAAAAAAATTCATTTAGAAATATGAGATCTGTTCAGAAAGCATTGAGATTATTCTCATTGTTGAAACTGTAACAATAGAGTACACTACTACTACAAAGCATAGCATGTTTTTTTTTTTTTTTTATGAAAATCCCAGCCCCAGGTACCAAGTGTTCTGTGGCCAAACGATTTCTAGTGCAATTTGAAAAATGTTTTCTACAAAGAGCATTTGAACGAACATATTCTATTTTTGTTTCAAAAACCATTTTCTTGATTTGATTTATATATATCAGAGTAGCACTTTCGCTCTACAAGTAGTAGGCAGAGGCCCAGAAAGGGAAATCACCTTTCTATTTATTTTTTTAAGTGCTAATTTACTAACTCAGCTGCTTGTTCACTTTGTGACACTGCTCCTGCCTCCCCGTGGCGGGCTGGTAACCTGGGCAGTAAAGATAAACCCCCAGGGCCAAAAGAAGCTATCATGGATTCTAACAATTTTCCAACCTTAGAGCCTTCAAGCTCAAGACAAGAATCCTGTCATGATAACAACAACAGTCAACCTAAAAGGCTTCGAACAGAAGCACAGTGTCCAGGCATTCCTAATTTTTTGGTGATACACTCTCTGTCCACTCAGCCTGTGGGTAAGTTATCTCCATTCATGATTCAAAGACATCTGGCATCTATTGCAGGATCACCAAAAATGGTAAAGCGACTACAATCTGGAGATCTCCTGATTGAAACAACCATCAAACATTGGGAGTGTCTATTAAAGACAACAATGTTTGGTGGGTTGCTAGCATCTGTTACTCCCCACAATACCATAAATTCATCAAAAGGCATCATCACAGAATGGGATTTAATTACAGTATCTGAGGAGTAATTAGTTCAAGAACTTCAGAAGGTAATCAGTGCTAAAAGAATAATGACAAAAAAAGATAGAAATCTCATTCCAACTTGTTCCATCATTTTAACTTTTAGTACTCCTGATTTGCCATCCTCGGTAAAAGCTGGATATTTAAACTGCCAAATTTGCCCATACATCCTGAATCCTCTTCACGGTTTTAAATGCCAGAAATATGGCCATTCACAGCAGGCATGCAGAGGTCATGCCATTTGTTCTATTTGTGGATCAAAAGATCATACACAAGCAGATTGTCCAGCCACAGTTCCCATTTGCCCCAATTGCAAAGGCAGACACCTGCCTTTTCTGAATCATGTAAAATGTGGAAAACAGGTAGGAAAATCCAAAAATACAAAGTAGAAAAGTAGAACATAAAGTCACATATCCTGAGGCATGCAGACAAATAATGTTGACCATGCCTAGTCCATCTTATGCCTCTCGCACCCGAAGTTTTCATACAACTGCAATTCAAACAGATGTGTCAATACCGAATTGGTTTAAAGCAACTTTATTAACCACTGGAAAAGATAACTCAAACTAAAACCAGCAATGCCACCAACACCCCAATTAGTATCCCAACTCTGACAGTCTCAAATGACAGAAAAAAATTTAATAATAGTAACGAATGGGCCTGGAGTACTGGGGTCCATAGTTCAAATACAGATATATACAGTTATACCCAGTTATTTATTAACAAATAAAGTACAAATAACAGTACAAAACCAGTAGCTTTCGGAACGCGTGTCCCTTTATCAACTGATAAGTTAATATAAAATTTGAATACATTTCAAGCAAATATGGCACGTTAATTATGCGTCATTGTTGTAGCACGGACGTGTGCTGCTTTACGCCAGTGATCATCCATCAATAAAACGGTTGTTTCTAGGATGGGATGTAGACGCATGCCTTTCTGGCGATTTAATGCCTTAGGATTGGTTATTATGTTTAGTGACTCTAGCCATAGGCGGTGGCGAAAGTGTCGCGCGTGGTCCACTATCTCAAAGTCGCGGTTGGGGTCAAGATCGTGGTTGGTAGCCCAAAAATGTTCTGCGACCGCGGACTGGTCAGTTTCGGCAAGCTGGATTGCTCTGTCATGTTCCGTGAGGCGATCCTGGAGACGTCTCGATGTCTCGCCTACGTAGCAACTGTTACAGGCCCTACAGGTGATACGGTACACTACATTGCTGCGTAAGACAGGTGTGATAGGGGTCTTCACGCTGGAGACGAGTGAACGTAGGTTCCTACCGGGTAATTGCACACATTTGATGTTGTAACTTCTAAGGACCTTCGAGATACGTCCTGACACTCCTGGATAGTACGGAATGTAGGCGGACGATATGCCGACTTGTTTCGGAGGTCTTGGGTTGGATGTAAGTTCTTCTGCCTGTAACAGGCATCTGTTTAGTACATGGGATGGATAACCGCATCTGGTTAGGTCCGCCTTCACACGGGAGATCTCGTTACGTCTAATTATGTCGGTGCTGGAATGGCTCCAGGCCCTGGAGAATAGGGTGCGGGCAGTGCTATTGAGATGGCTTGGAGCGTGGCCGGACCTGTAGTCGGTGAATTGACCGCACCACATGGGTTTGCGGTATACTGAGGTCTCTAGACGTGGGCCTATGCGATGCACTAGCACGTCCAGAAACGGGAGCGAACCGTTCACCTCTGATTCTACGGTAAACTTGATGAAATTTGATAGGGAGTTGAGGTGTTCTAGTAGTACCGTTTCAGAACCACGTGGTATTATGGTAAAAATATCGTCGACGTATCTACACCACGTTGTAATAGGTGTAGGTGGGTTCTAGTGTATCTGCTCCTCCAGATCTTCCATGGCGATGTTAGCTACTACGGAACTGACAGGGGCACCGATAGCAGTGCCATGTACTTGTTTGTAGAGTGAGTCTTCAAAGGTGAAGATGCTGCTAGAGAGGCATAGGTTGAGGGTGGTACAGATGTCATCAGTGGATAGTGACGTCCTGGATTGGAGGCTTAAGTCGCTCTCAAGGAGCCTTCTGGCGCAGTGCACGGCCTGTTGGATGGGAATCGAGGTGAGCTATAATGTCTTGCTGCAGTGCCCCAACGTATGAACTGTCCAAACATATCGCGAGCCTCCTCTCGCCTCTTATAGGTAATACATCTCACACCGTTAAAAACAGCAGTGAATTCATTAACCTCATCAAGAACCTCTCGATCCCTGACAACTCTGTCATGGCATCATTTGACGTGGTTTCTTTATTCACCTCGATTCCCGTCCAACAGGCTGTGCACTGCGCCAGAAGGCTCCTTGAGAGCGACTTAAGCCTCCAATCCAGGACGTCACTATCCACTGATGACATCTGTACCGCCCTCAATCTATGCCTCTCTAGCAGCATCTTCACCTTTGAAGACTCACTCTACAAACAAGTACATGGCACTGCTATGGGTGCCCCTGTCAGTTCCGTAGTAGCTAACATCGCCATGGAAGATCTGGAGGAGCAGATACACCAGAACCCACCTACACCTATTACAACGTGGTGTAGATACGTCGACGATATTTTTACCATAATACCACGTGGTTCTGAAACGGTACTACTAGAACACCTCAACTCCCTATCCAATTTCATCAAGTTTACCGTAGAATCAGAGGTGAACGGTTCGCTCCCGTTTCTGGACGTGCTAGTGCATCGCATAGGCCCACGTCTAGAGACCTCAGTATACCGCAAACCCATGTGGTGCGGTCAATTCACCGACTACAGGTCCGGCCACGCTCCAAGCCATCTCAATAGCACTGCCCGCACCCTATTCTCCAGGGCCTGGAGCCATTCCAGCACCGACATAATTAGACGTAACGAGATCTCCCGTGTGAAGGCGGACCTAACCAGATGCGGTTATCCATCCCATGTACTAAACAGATGCCTGTTACAGGCAGAAGAACTTACATCCAACCCAAGACCTCCGAAACAAGTCGGCATATCGTCCGCCTACATTCCGTACTATCCAGGAGTGTCAGGACGTATCTCGAAGGTCCTTAGAAGTTACAACATCAAATGTGTGCAATTACCCGGTAGGAACCTACGTTCACTCGTCTCCAGCGTGAAGACCCCTATCACACCTGTCTTACGCAGCAATGTAGTGTACCGTATCACCTGTAGGGCCTGTAACAGTTGCTACGTAGGTGAGACATCGAGACGTCTCCAGGATCGCCTCACGGAACACGACAGAGCAATCCGGCTTGCCGAAACTGACCAGTCCGCGGTTGCAGAACATTTTTGGGCTACCAACCACGATCTTGACCCCAACCGCGACTTTGAGATAGTGGACCACGCGCGACACTTTTGCCACCGCCTATGGCTAGAGTCACTAAACATAATAACCAATCCTAAGGCATTAAATCGCCAGAAAGGCATGCGTCTACATCCCATCCTAGAAACAACCGTTTTATTGATGGATGATCACTGGCGTAAAGCAGCACACGTCCGTGCTACAACAATGACGCATGATTAACGTGCCACATTTGCTTGTAATTGTATTCAAATTTTATGTTAACTTATCAGTTGATAAAGGGACACGCATTCCGAAAGCTACTGGTTTTGTACTGTTATTTGTACTTTATTTGTTAATAAATAACTGGGTATAACTGTATATATCTGTATTTGAAAAAAATTTAAACCTACTAAAGCCTGTAAGAAAATTGATCCACGCAAACACTATGGATGTGGATATACACCCAAATTATGAAGAACCTATCCTAGAACTCCATGCTAATGACACTTTTTTCCATTAGTGCCTCCTTTAAGATTGTCCACTTCCCAGGCCGTAGCCTATCCGTGGATTTTTCCTATCGGGAATTTTTGCTTTAAACTTTTAGAATTCTATTATTAATATTAATATAAATAATTCAAAATGCAACATGAACATAACAAAATACGCAATTCGGCCACTTAGCCTCCCATAAGAATAATTGACTTTGATTTAAGTTTCTATCAATTTTAACGATGGGGGTTACCGCCCCTGCCGCTTGGAGGCGGACCTCCACTATCTAGCATCAAGCTGTATCTTCTTTGGAAACACTCCACAACATATTTATTAAAATATGTAAAAACCTCCTATCCGTGAACAAGGTCCAAAGATTCTCCCTTCCCAATCGACCAATAGATCTTTCTAATTCAGATCTCAGATCTATATAATTCTGACAATCTAACATGACATGCTCAGATGTTTCTGGGACACCACACTCGCACAATCTTTAAGTCCCAACTTGTGCAACCTCAGAGCAAGACCGTGTCCAGTTATAAGGAATGTCACATGTAGACCAAACAGCAACCAGTTTTTATTTCTTTGATTTATCAGGTCTACTCTTGGAAGGAAGCTATACGTCTGTCTTCCTTTTTGACTTTGATCCCATAGTTCTTGCCATTTAATATATATCTCACCAATTATTCTTTTCTTCTCCAACTTTATATCATTTTTTGCATATTGTCTTTCTTCAGGGCAAGATATAATGCCAAATAATGTTCTCCTAACATTCTTCTTGGTATAATACAACAACCCATATAGCAGTACGACATACCAGACCGGAATCTTGCCCGAAAGCACCTGCAAGGCTTCAGAGGAGACGGTTCGGCATGCTCGGGTTATTCCCAATAAAGCAAACCTTTGTGCTTTTTGTAATAAGTACTTTTGCATAACTGTATTTTCAATTTTATGCACCCAAGCTCCTGAGGCATATGTGACTATGGGGATAAATAAGCAATCTTACAACTCTCCTGAGCTTGGAATACAAAGTCCTAATCTTATTTTTTAAATATATAACATGTTCTGTAAAGAACATCCTTTCTTGAATCTTTATCCCTACGTACTTTGTAACCTTCACATACCAAACAGACCACCCCTGAAGCCTCACTGTAGGGGCACGATTCATGCTGAGCTTCCCTTTTAGAAGCATCTGAACAGTCTTTTCTTGGGATATTTCTAACTTATATTTACTTGCCCATATCTCTAATTGCCCTAATGTTTCCTCAGCCCTTCTTTCTATTTCTGATCTAGCATTCCCCCGAACAATTAGGACAAGATCATCTGCATACGCTATTTTATTAACTTTTATCATTTCTAATTCAAGAAACTCGTCTAACACAAAGGGGCCAGTCACCGAACCTTGTGGACAACCTCTTTGTACATTCCTTTTTACTTCACAGAACTTATTTTTCACAATAATTTCTCGATTTGAAAAATAACTCTTAAAAACTTTAAATAAAACTTCAGAACATTATACTTTTCCAATTCTACTTAGGATACCTTCCCACCACAGCCTATCAAATGCCCCTTTAAAATCGATAAAATCCCGAGAGCATACCTCTCAACAGTCTTAACTAGTCCATATATTGCATCCTCTGTGGAACAACCTTTTTTAAAGCCATATTGGTTTATAGAGGACATATTCTTTTCAATATAGCTAATCATCAAACGGTTAATTATTAACATTTCATACGCTTTTGCTAATACTGACAAGAGGGCAATGGGACAGTACCCTCCTATTTCATTCATTAATCTGTCCGTACTTTTAACAATTAGTTTGACTTCAGCCATTTTCCAACATACTGTGAAGGTACCCTCTTGTAAACACTTATTAAAAATATACAAATATAAATCCGGTATCAATTTAAAAATCCTTTTCATAATAACAACTTCAATTCCGTCCAGACCCGGCGATTTTCCATCCCTTGCACGGAATACTGCTTCTTCTACTTCTTCCATTAGAATTTCATTCTCCATATTTATAGAAGAATACTTATCATTTTGTTCTTGCATTTGCTTCTGATCCTGCCTCCAACTTATTTTCTTAATTCTATTTATGTACCGGACATATTCACATCTTGCATCTCTATACACTTCCTTATAAATTGCTCTCCGGAGTACTGTGGAAAGAGATCATCTAGGATCCTGCTCACAGAATCTTGCCAATTTGATTATTATCTTTAGGGGTATCTAAAATTTCTTGCATATTTTTCTTGTTAATTAACAATTTAAAAACCGAATTCCAAGGATCTCTGGATCCCTGTTCCCTCACGAACTTTCTCCAACTTATTTCTTAATTCTATTTATGGACCGGACATATCTTGCATCTCTATACACTTCCTTATATATATTACACATTTCACTATCACCATGCCGTCTTATTCTCTGAAAGTTTCTTCTTTTAGCAAACATGTCCTTACGCTTTTCAGATTATTCCGGAGTCCACCACAGTACAGGTTTATTCACTTTAAAGTTTTTCTTCATTAACTTCTCACACACTTTGACGGTTTTGGAGGTTAAGGTTCCCACACATTCTTCACCACTTTTAATGTTCCAATCCTCGGAGTTAAATTCTTCCAAACATACTTCATCAAATCTATTCCAGGACACATCTTTAACTTTGTATCTACCAGTATCAATTTTGTACCTTAATTGTTCATCACAGCTTAAGTCAAAAGAGATGGCATTGTGATCACTGCTTGTGCATCACTCCTCCACTTTCCAATCCTTTTCCGAGTTACAACTGTCAAATCAATATAGGACTGACCATGTATCGAGCTATATGTTGGAGCGTGTCCTACAGTATTAACTACTTCCACTCTAGTAGCGGCAAGAAAATCCTCCAGCATTAATCCTCTGTCATCAGATTCTCTGCCACCCCAGAGCAGAGAGTTAGCATTTGCATCTGCAGCAATGACTACTCCACAAGACAGGCACCTCCGTAGCCAGGTGGGCAGGAGCAGCCGTGCATAGCACACGCTTCTTGATTAGACCGGGGTTCAAGCCTGTGACCACCAAATATGGAGGATACGGAAAGGGCAGGGAATGATCACCACATATCCCCGGAGCAATATGGCCTTAGTTGCTAATGCTCCTAAAAACCAAATAACAACAACAACACCACCAGAGCCTATCACATTATATATTTCCTCTAAAGTTCTAATACTATTTTCCATATCGTCATTAAGAGGACAATATAAAGAAACAAAATAGCATCTCCCAAAATTACCTATGATCTCACAACACACACAACATTTATCACACAGACTTGTTATTCTAGTGATCACTAAGTCCTTATCTCTTACTAAAATTGCAACTTGAGGACTTTCACTTCCCTTTATTATCCTATAATTTCTAGGATAACCTGCTATTTGCTCCTTAAAAACATAAGGCTCCTGTAGGAGTGCCATAGCTACATCTTCCTGCTCCATATATTTTGTTAACTCGGATGCCGCTGCTCTGGCTCTTTGGGCATTTAACTGAATTATTTTTATTTTCTTAGCCATAACAAATTTTCTTTTTGTATATCTCCAGAGCCTTAACGTATTCTTGGCAATTTTTATCAGTAGCAACATGGACAGCCTCAACATCTCTTTTCGCACAGTTGCAACACTTCGGATTTTTCCCTTTATTAGTACAATCTTTATAGGAGTGAGCACCTGCACCGTGCCCACACACCACCTCTCTTTAACAATACTTTGCTACGTATCCATATAATAAACATCTGTAACATTGTGTCACAGTGAAAATCTCTTTCAATTTACATGCACTCCATCTTAAGAACAGTCTATTTTTATCACTTATTATAGTCCACAACTCAGTACAACCTGCACAACCCAATTATTCATCTGAGTTGTTTTACTTTTATTAATTGTGAGTACCTCAATTCCATCCTTAACCTTCTTTTCAATAACATTATGTTCTTTAAAGTTTTTTAACCATAGTTGCCTCCAGAACTCTCCTTTCTCTGAATCTTTCTCAACATCATATATTACGATCTTAGGATTAACAGCCTTTGGGATACTATACTGCAACCCCAACTTCTGTATTTTAGAACATGATTTTATCTTTGCCAGGTCATCATTCGTATCAGCCTCAACCAGCACGCTTCTGTCTCTAATTGCTCTTATATTCCTTATTTTAATTGTTGATAGCATCGGTCGCACCTCTTTTAAAATTTCATCTTTAACTTCTTCACTTGTTCGATGTTTCCCAGTATTTGCCTGTATTATCATTATCTTTGGAGCTCCTTTTTCTTCCATAATTTTACTCTTTGTTACTTGTGCGTAACTGACACCATCTGATTTTTCTTCTATTCTTTTTAATCTGTCTTTTAGCACACTATTCTCAACAAACACTTCATGTGCTTTCCTTTCAATAGAATTCCATATATCAAATATAACTCTTATTGCTTCACTAGATATTTTAGTTTCATCCCATAAATAATCATTCAACTTTTTCTTCGCTTCAAATACATATTCGAAACCATCCTTCATAATACCTTCAGTACTTTGTTCATCTTTTCTTTTCCTTTTCTTATGTTTTTCTTTTAAACCAACATCACCTCCATCCGAAGCATTGTCCAATTGTCTATCTAATATTTTCCTAGATTTCCTTTTCTTGTTCCTTTTAGTTGTTTCTTGTGATGCACCAGGCAAAGATGAAGATCTTAATTTGACTGCAGTTCTCTGCAGCGTTTTTCCCCCAAAGACTTCCTTTTCTGTCAGTTCGTTTGCTTGAGAAGATGCATTTGGAGCTAACTTATACATTTCATCCCCGGTCACATCACTAGTCACCATGATCTCCTCAGAAGAAGACATTTGTATATACTAAAATTTTTATATATACAATTTAAAAGATAAACCAACAATGGTTTTTTTTTTTTTTTTTTTTGTAGTTGTTGGCGCATCGGCTTCTGTGGCCATAATGCACCTCCCAAGGTTTTTGCAGAACTTTGATCCAAGACCCAGGTGGGATTCGAACCTGCGACCTTTGGGTTGCCAGGCAGGCACTTTACCCACCTGGGTAACCCAGTCGGCGCCCAACAATGGTGAATATCTAACTATTTACACTATATACACTATACTATTTACAAGCCGGTGAGGGAACTAGGAGCCGTCGATCCTTTAGCGATAATGGATTATTAAAACCACTCAGGACTCCTGTAAGTGGAGTAAAAACATACAACCCAAGTTTAACAGGTTGTGGTCCCAAAGGCCATCTGGTCTTGGCGCATTATAGCCTTAGTTGCTAATGCGCCAATAAAATCCAAACCAATCCCAAAGGCCTTTCTCATGGACACAAAGGACTGTCTGAGAAGAATTCAATAAGAAACAAGTCCAAAGGGCACGGAAATGCTCAAACAATAAATTAGTACCAGTGCCAAGGCACAAAAGCTCACAATTTCATCAGGAGGGCATGGAAATGCTCCTCAACTACTCAAGAGAGGAACATTCCACCTCTTCTTGATTTTAACAAAATAGAACAAACGAAACTCTCTTCCCCACTCAATTTAGCCAGGTAAGGGGTATCCCCCTTACCTGCCCACCCTGGACCACTTGGAAGTATGAGCAGCGAGATAGCCTTCAGCCACCAAGCTAGAGAGGAGTCAGCAACTCCGGTGTCTCGTACAGAAAATAATAACTTACTAATCAGTAATAGAACTCTTCTATAGCCCCAGCGTCGCCTCCAGGGCATGCTAATGACACTGTAGATACCGGACGCCTTATGCCCAAAACAAAAGACCAGAAAAAATGCCCTGCATACAAAAAACAGTCAGATGAATCATCGTCAGCCAAACCAAAATAATGCTTAACATCATACAGTGGAACTGTAGAGGACTAAGCAACCATTCTGTTGACTTAAGGGATTTAATCTCTCAATTCAATCCCATAGATATATGCCTACAGGAAACATTCTTGTCACCCCAAGTTTCACGGAAATTCTCAAATTATATGATATACAGACAAGATAGGTACACAGAGTCTCCTGCCCTTGGAGGAGTAGCCATTCTTGTAAATTCTAACAGACCATCCAGACCCTGGGCGCTTCCATAGCCAGGTGGGCAGGAGCAGCTGTGCGTAGCACACACACTTCTTGATTAGACCGGGGTTCGAGCCCGTGACCACCAAATGCGGAGGATGCGGAAAGGTCAGAGAATGACCACCACATATCCGAGGAGCAATAGAGCCTTAGTTGCTAATGCTCCTAAAAACCAAAATAACAACAACCATCCAGACTGATCCAATTAAGAACCACCCTAAAAGCTGTAGCAGCTCGGATTGCAGCTGTATTTCAGTTACCATTGTTTCCATTTGTATTCCACCATCTCTACCACTTCCCCATTCAGAACATGACAACTTCATTACACAACTCCCAACTCCAATTTGTCTTTTCGGTGACTTTAATGGACACCATCCCTTGTAGAGATCAGCTACAATGGACAGAAGAGGCAAATCGTTCAAGGAATTTATAAATAATAATGATTAGCATTAGTAGAGGCATATGATGCAAGAAAGCAAGCTTATGCAGCATCAGCCAAAAAAAAAAAAAAAAAAACCCTTCCACTTCACCCCTCCGTTCGTTCGAAATACCTGTCCAGCTGAGCCTTAAATTTATTTAGGCTATCAACTTCCACAACAAGGGATGGAAGTCTGTTCCACCAATCAACTACCCGCTGGCTAAAGGCAAATTTCCGCACATCTATCTTGCATCTCTCTCTTTCCTCAATTTGAATTTATGCCCTCTCAGGTGATTATTCTGAGCAAGAGGCAGTATCCCATCAGCATTGAGCATGCTCAAACCATTCAAAGCTTTAAACACCTCTATCAGATCACCTCGCTGGTGTCTAGTCTCCAGACACTGTAATTTGCAAAACTTAAGCCTTTCTTCGAAAGAACAACCCTTCATTCCATTCACTAACCTTGTTGCCCTTCTCTGTACTCATTCAAGCTGCTCTACATCCTTCTTGAAATGAGGCCTCCAGACATGTATACAGTACTCAAGGTGCGGCCTGACCATTGCCTTATACAAGGGAATAATCACCTCCTTATCCCTGCTAGAAAAATTCCTGTATATCATTGATAAGACATAATGAGCTACTCTTGCAGCCCATCTGCACTGCTCAGAGAACTTCATATCTGCCTGCACAATTACCCCCAGGTCCTTTTCATTCTCTACCACTGTCAGTGTAGTACCACAGAGTTGATATGTTGCTCTGGGGTTGCTGTTTCCCATATGTAGTACTTTACATTTGTCAATGTTAAACTTCATTTGCCACCTCTCAGCCCATCTGCTCAACCTTTCCAGATCCTGTTGCAGCAGCATAGCATCAGTAGTGTCCTTCACAACACTGTCAACCTTTGTATCGTGTGCAAACTTGGACATTAAGCTTGATATACCATCATCAGTATTATTTATAAATACAGAAAACAACAATGGACCCAACACTGAACCCTGAGGTCATCGTGGCCTAATAACATTAGGCCACGATGAGCAGTGTCCATTAATCACCACTCTCTGTCTTCTGCCACTCAACCATCCCTTTATCCATAGCAACAATTTGCCACCAATGCCACACTGCTCCAATCTGTGCAGCAGTCTTCCATGTGCAACAGTATCAAAAGCCTTTCTAAGATCCAAATATATAATTCAAAGTTATTCCCTGCATCCAAAAAGAACTGGATGCAGGGAATAACTTTGATATTATATACTTGGATCTTAGAAAGGCTTTTGATACTGTTGCACATGGAAGACTGCTACACAAATTGGAGCAGTGTGACATTGGAGGCAAATTGCTGCTATGGATAAAGGGGTGGTTGAGGGGGAGAAGACAGAGAGTGGTAATCAATGGACACTGCTCATCGTGGACTAATGTTATTAGTGGAGTCCCTCAGGGCTCAGTGTTGGGTCCATTATTGTTTTCTGTATTTATAAATGATATTGATGATGGTATATCAAGCTTAATGTCCAAGTTTGCAGATGATACAAAGGTTGGCAGGGTTGTCAAGGACACTACTGACACTATGCTGCTGCAACAGGATCTGGAAAGGTTGAGCAGATGGGCTGAGACGTGGCAAATGAAGTTTAACATTGACAAATGTAAAGTACTACACATGGGTAAAAGCAACCCCAGAGCAACGTATCAACTCTGTGGTACTACACTGACAGTGGTAGAGAATGAAAGGGACTTGGGGGTGATTGTGCAGGCAGATATGAAGTTCTCTGAGCAGTGCAGACGGGCTGCAAGAGTAGCTCATGGAGTATTGTCAATGATATACAGGAATTTTTCCAGCAGGGATAAGGAGGTGATTATTCCATTGTATAAGGCAATGGTCAGGCACACCTAGAGTACTGTATACAGGTCTGGAGGCCTCATTTCAAGAAGGATGTAGAGATGCTGGAGCGAGTACAGAGAAGGGCAACAAGATTAGTGAATGGAACAAAGGGGTGCTCTTACGAAGAAAGGCTTAAGTTTTGCAAATTATAGTGTCTGGAGACTAGGCACCAGCGAGGTGATCTGATAGAGGTGTATAAAGCCTTGAATTGTTTAAGCATGCTCAATGCTGATGGGATTCTTCCTCTAGCTCAGAAAAATCACCTGAGAGGGCATAAATTCAAATTGAGGAAAGACAGATGTAGGATAGACGTGCAGAAATTTGCCTTTAGCCAGCGGGTGGTTGGTTGGTGGAACAGACTGCCATCCCTTGTGGTGGAGGTTGATAGCCTAAATAAGTTTAAGGCTCAGCTGGACAGGTATTTAGAACAAAGAGAGGGGTGAAGTGGAAGTGGGTTTTTTTTTTTTTTTTTTTTGGCTGATGCTGCATAAGCTTGCTTTCTTGCATCAAATGCCTCTACTAATGCTAATGCTAATAATATCAAAGTTATTCCCTGCATCCAATTCTTTTGTGACTACATCATAGTAACCAATCAAATTGGTCAGGCAAGACCTTCCCTTAACAAAACCATGCGTGTCTGAGCTATAACTGAATTCTTGTCAAGATGATCCTGCAGTGCTTCTTTAACCAGTGCTTCCATTAATTTTCCTGAAACAGAGGTTAAACTCACAGGTATATAATTACTTGTAGTAGTAGTAGTGGCATGTGATGCAAGAAAGCAAGTGTATGAACTTATGCAGCATCAGCCAAAAAAAAAAAAAAAAAAAAAAAAATCATACCATTCCCACCAAATGCCTGTCCAGTTCCTCCTTAAATTTATTCAACCTATCAACTTCCACAACGACAGATGGACGTTTGTTCCAGCAATTAACCACCCGCTGGCTAAAGGCAAATTTCCGCATATCTATTCTACATCTGTCTTTTCTTAATTTGAATTTATGTTCCCTTAGGTTCGTAATCTGAACAAGTGGAAGGATCCCATCAGAATTCAGCGTGCTCAACCCATTCAAGGTCTTATATACCTCAATAAGATCACCGTGCAGGTGCCTAGTCTCCAGCCACTGCAATTTGCAGAACTTAAGCCTCTCTTGGTAAGAGGATCCCTTCATTCCCCTCACCAATCTTGTTGCCCTTCTCTGTACCCGCTCAAGTAAATCTACATCCTTCCTAAAATGAGGTCTCCAGAAACGAAGTACTCAAGGCGTGGCCTGACCATTGCCTTATACAGAGGGATAATCACCTCCTTTTCCCTGCTAGCAAAATTCCTATATATCATTGACAAAACCCCATGACCTGCCCTGGCAGCCTGTCTGCATTTCTCAGAGAACTTCATATCTGACTGCACAATTACTCCCAGGTCTTTTTCATTTTCTACCACCTTAAGTGTAGTACCACACAGTTGGTACGTTTCTCTGGGGTTATTTCTACCCATATGCAGTACTTTGCATTTGTCAAGGTTAAACTTCAGTTGCCACTTCTTAGCCCATCTGCCCAAATTATCTAGATCCTGTTGCAGTAGCAGACTGCCATTACTGTCATTAACAACCCTGCCAACCTTTGTATCATCTGCAAACTTCGACATTAAGCCTGATATACCTTCATCAATATCATTGATAAATATACAAAACAACAGTGGACCTAACACCGAACCCTGTGAGACTCCACTAATAACATTAGTCCAAGAAGAGCAGCACCTATTGATTACCACCCTCTGTCTTCTTGCACTTAACCATCCTTTTATCCATTGTAGCAACTTACCCTTAATACCATTCTGCTCCAATTTGTACAATAGTCTTCCATGCGCAACAGTGTCAAAAGCTTTCCTGAAATCCAAATATATGATATCAAGATTGTTTTTTGCATCCAGTTCCTTTGTAACCACATCATAATATCCTATCAAATTTGTCAGACAAGACTTTCCCTTAACAAACCCATGCTGTGTCTGAATTATTGCTGCAGTCTTGTCAAGATGATCCTGGAATGCATCTTTAACCAGTGACTCCATTATTTTACCCGGAACAGAAGTTAAACAAACTGGTCCGCCTTTGATCCTCCTATGTGAATTGGGGTTACATTTGCACTTCTCCAGTCTGTGTGTACCTCCCCTGAGTCCAAGGAAGCTCTCATAATTATGGCTAATGGATTGCTTACTTCCTTTGCTGCCTCCTTTTATATAACTGTATAGATCCCATCCACCCCAGGTGCCTTTCTTGTATTTATCTTCAACAATTTCTCCTCTACTTTACTCTCAATTATTACAAGATCATCTAGTTCACTGCCGGTGTTTACTTCATCTATGGCATTCCCCGTCCTGCATAACGCCTTATGTGTGAATGTAGATGCAAAATATTGATTTAGTTTGTTAGCTTCCTGAGCAGGATCATGAACAGTTGAACCATCGATATCAAGTAGACCAATCTGATTCATCCCCTTCCCTATAGAGTTTACATAAGTAAAGAACTCCTTGCTGTTTTTCTTTGCGTCCCTTGCCACAGGTTTCTCGTAATCTGCCTTCGCCTGCCTAACCTCCTTTGAAACTTGGTTACAGATCAACTTATATCTATCATAGGCTTCTGTGTCACATGTTAATTTATATGTATCCTATGCATTTTTCTTCTCTGCCATATGTCTCATTAGTTCATCTGACATCCATTTAGGCCTGAACCTGGAACAATATTTCTTAGTTGGTATGTAAAGCCTAGCTTCCAAGATAAGTTCTTTGAATGCTTCCCATTTTGGGTTTGCTGTTGGTAACATCATCAGTTGGTCCCATTGTATAGAATTTAAATACTGTCTGAGACCATCGTAGTCACCTTTACGAAAGCAATAACCCTTCCCTTTACCCCTGATGGTAGTTACCTCCTTGAGTAAATCCCACTTCAGCACACTGTGATCACTGCCACCTAGTGGTTCCTGTATCTGCAGATTCTTAATGCATGAAGAATCACTACTGATAATCAAATCAAGAGTATTGCTCCCTCTAGTTGCCTCCCGAACATGCTGATTTAGAAAACAATCATCCAATAAATCCACAAAAGCCTTGGTAGTGTGTGAGTGACCAACCCACAAATTCCAGTCAATATCTGGGAAATTAAAATCCCCCATTAGAAGACTCTCTGATTTACTGGCCCACTCTATTTCCCTGTACAGTTTCTTATTATACTCATCAGAATCATTAGGCCTATAGCACACTCCAACTCTCAATTTTGATCTCCTAATGCTTATGTCACACCAAACTGACTCGACTCTGCACTGTCCAGCGATGTCGACTGGCTTTACTTTCTTGAATTTTATGTGTTTCTTAACTAATACCATCACCCTCTCCTCCCTTCTGTCTTTCCCTACTGTAGACATTGTACTTCCCAAATTTCTGTTCTGCATTACTTACATCTGTGTGACACCACATCTCTGATATCCCAACAATATCCGCCTTTGATGCTTTGAGCAATACCTCAAATTCATCAAATTTATTTACCAAACTCCTAGCATTGGTGTACACGCAAGTATACATGCAACTGTTCTTTTTCTTAGCTACCCTAACACAACACATGTGTTTACTTGTACCCCAATGACTCCCAGCAGTCTCTGAAGTAACCTGCATCTTATTTTCCAAGCTGCTACTCATTCCAATAGAAGCAGTGCAAGAATCACTTTCACCTTTTCCAGTGGCTACTGTTAATCTATTAGTCCTTGTATTCTCCCCCATCTAGCAATTTACCGACCCACCTAACACTGCCTCGATAGCATCAGCAAACATTCTTGCACCCTTTCTATTTAAGTGTATCCCATCCCTGTAGAAGCTGTCTCTCCTGTTAACAAGTACAGACCAGGCTGAAAAAAATTCCACCCCTTGAGCCTTGCACAATCTTTCCAGGGCCGAATTGATCGACAGGGCTCTCATCATATACTCCCTCCTATCGTGTCTGGGCAGAATTGCAGACACTTTCAAATTCAACCCTAATTCACGGCTTTTTTTTCAACAGTGATCTGTACTTGTTAAGTAATTCTGCCGGTCTCCTACTCTTAATATCATTAGTGCCAACATGTACAACTATATTACCCTTTGTGCCCTTAAAAGATGATATCCGCTCTACAACGTCATCAACCTTTGCCCCTTGGAGACATACCCATGATCTAAATTTATTAACCTCTGAATCTCCTCCCTACAACCACCTACCTACAGGATCTACTTCTGAAATTGACTTGTCAATTTGCTCACCATCCATCTTTCCAATCATGACATGTTCTCTATTAACCGATCCTTTTAACAGTGATCACTTTCCGATTATTTGCTCCTTTCAAACAGGGATAACTCCAAATCCTGTTCAATGATCCACTTGGAAGTTTAAAATGGCGAACTGGGATGGCTATTCTGCTCAAATACACTTAGACAGACTTTATGTTCAAAAAGAACCTATTGATGATGTAAATAAATAAAAAATAAAAAAATAAATTTTCTGTTTAAACTCCGGCACGACAACCAAGTCAGTAGAGTTTACAATAAATCGTCAATACAAATATTTATCATATTTAGTAGTACTTACATCATAATCAGATTCTGTCTGCTGCTAATACCTACATTCCAAAATCCAAGACATATCGCAATTATCAAAATCACCCGTTGGAATGCAGATTGCTTCATTGCCAAATATGAAAAAAACCAGCTTGGAATACTTTCCTTAAGAATCCCACCACTGGTAACCTCATTGATTATAAAAGGCTTGAAGCAAAAGAAAGGCAAATTAGATGGAAAGCAAAACGAGATGCATGAATTGCTTTTGCCTCAGGCATCACAAAAGACACCGGCTCACACCTCATCTGGAAAAGAATTCAGGCAATAAACAGGAAATTCGGTCTGCCCTCTCCAATACTTCATTGGAAAGGGAAAGACCTATGATTATTATTTGCTAATATTAATTCTAATGATTGTTATTATTATTATTAGTGATATGCTGTAAGGTCCTTGAGGTTGTCACAGACATTCTTTCAGATGTGACATTCAAGTCAAGTGGACCCAATTTCAGCGAAGTCCGGACGGTCTGTGACAGCCAGATCCTCTGCTTGTACCTTCATGATGGTGGAACTGTTAGTAATCCTGGGTATAACCTCCAGGCAACAAGCACACTGTGGGTGACCACCCAGGTGTGAACAAACATAATCAGGGGTCGAGGTGTGGTGCCTACACCACATGTAGGAATGCCACCCCCCTCTGTGTTACCAGGCAATACTAGGTGGTAGATGACTCTCATCAACCGGTACAATACCACCACTTTGCCTATTGGAGGCTTGAAGTGGTGGAACCCATGTTTAGTCTCCAGAGCTAAGTTCCGGTCAACCTTTTCCTATCTCTTCCATCATGCAGTATGATTGATGACATTTTTGGGGTAATGATGAACATCAAAGTGAGATCTGATCTTCCTTACATTTCGAGGGTACAGCTCTAATACGGTTTTCGCAGACTGGCCCCTCGATGTGGACACCTGTAAATGGTGAGCGGACCTCCCAGTGATGCTGCTGGTTTTCCAGATTAGCATCACTGGGATCTAACGCCCATACCTTGGTTCCAGGGTTACATTGTTGGAATCCGGCGTGTGCAGCCGTGTGCCACGACCCGTGGAATTCGGAAAGGAGGATCCTGGTGGTTGAGGGGCCCAGCCTTATTACACCACTTTCGCGCCTGCTTCGACAAGACGGGTGGTTCCAAACCGGCCCGTCTGGGATCAATTGGCGGGTGGTTTTTACTGCTAGGGTCAACTGCGTTCCAATAAGTCTCTCTCCCTTTGGTCCTGGGATGGGATCAAGGCTTATTGGAAACGTGCGCATGGTGCTTCTAAGCTAACTTGTCATTCCATTTGTGTACGCACTACCTGCTAGTTCACGGGTGGGCGTCCCCTCGTAGGGCTCCGTGGTGGGTGAGGTACGTAGGACATTGGAAATTTTTATTTTACTCCTCATCATCATCATCAGCAGCCATTTTCAATCCACTGCAGGATGAAGGCCTCTCCAGCAACTTTCCAGTTCCTTCTGTTTTGAGCACTGGCCATCCATTTACTACTCAAAAACTCATGAATTTCATCTATCCGTCTCCGCCTTTGTCTTCCAGGTTTTCTTCTAGCTCCTCTTGGGTACCATTCTGTTATTTTCTTAGTCCATCTATCATCATGTCTTCGAGCTATGTGTCCTGCCCAAGACCATTTTAGTTCTTTAGTTTTGATAAGAATGTCCTTTACTTGAGTTTGCTGCCTAATCCATGTGTTTCTCTTCTTATCTAACAGTCTGATTCCCAATATAATTTGTTCCATTCTTCGCTGTGTAGTTCTTAGCTTCTCTTCCATTCTTTTGGTGAGTGCCCAAGTTTCACTTCCATAAGTCATGGTGGGGAGTATACATTGATTCATTATTTTACGTTTCAGACAAACTGGGATATTGCTCTTCAGTATGTGACTATATTTCCTGAATGCTATCCATCCAAAATTTATTCTTCTCTTGACTTCCAGCCATTTATCATTATTACAGCTAATAACTTGTCCCAGATAAGTATATGACTCCACCTTTTCAATTACTGCTCCTTCAATCATTATTTCCCTTTCTGTGGCATACTTGTTCATCATTACTTTTGTTTTAGCCATATTCATCTTTAGTCCAAAATCCTTACTAACTGTGCATAACTGATTAAGATTTTCCTCTAATTCTTTGGGATCGTGGCTTATGACCACAATGTCATCTGCAAATCGTAAATGGTTTAGGTACTCTCCGTTCACATTGACTCCTTTCTGCGACCAGTCTAATCTTCTGAAAGCTTCCTCAAGGGCACTAGTAAACAGCTTCGGAGATATTGTGTCTCCCTGTCGAACTCCTTTCTCGATTTTAAATTTGCTACTGTCTTTGTCTAGTCTAATAAAGGATGTAGCACTCTCATATATTTTCTTCAAAATCATAATATATGGAGTATCTATGCCTTGTCTTTCCAGTGCCCCAAACATTGCCTTATGCTGTATGGAGTCAAATGCCTTTTCATAATCCACAAATGCCAGGCATAATGGTGTTTTGTATTCATTTGCTTTCTCCATTAGCTGTGATATTACGTAAAGGTGATCCATAGTTGAGAATCCTGTCCTAAAGCCAGCTTGCTCTTTCGGTTGATTCTCATCAAGTATTCTTTCTAATCTGTTAGTAATGACCCTTGTGAACAACTTGTAGATATGGGATAACAAGTTAATTGGTCTATAATTTCCAATTTCTGATTTATCTCCTTTCTTATGCAGCAAAACTATGATTGCATTATTCCACTGCTTAGGCATCACACCTTTTCTAATGCACTTTGTGAAGAGCCTTGCCAGTTTTTGTGTTATGTGTCTTCCTCCCAATTTTAACAACTCTACAGTAACTTCATCTTCCCCCGGGGCTTTCCGATTCTTCATTTTCTTCAATGCATGTTCTTCCTCATCAGGAAGAATATTGGGTATATTGTATGTGTTGCTACTTTGCAATCCAACTTCCCCACTGCTAGTAGCATTCCCTCGCTCCTTGTATAATTCTCTATAGTAGTCTTCTGCTATTTGAATTATGCCTTCTCTGCTGTTTATAAGTACACCATCACTATTCTTCAGTTTCAGTATCATTTGTCTTTCTGTATTACTGCTCATGGCTGCTGATTTAAATCCTTTGTTTTCCCTTAATGCTTGTTTTACTTTTCATGTGTTAAATCTTCTTATGTCCTCTCTGAGTCTCTTTCTAATGGCTTTGCATAACTCAGTATACCCAATTTTCTCCCTATCAGTGTTTTTCTTGCTCTTCATTTGTCGTCTTTGGTTCATCATGACAAGTGTTTTACTCCTATGAGTATTATAAATTCAAATTCTTCTGGGGCCCCAACAAGGCCCTACCTAATCGAAATGATGACGCAGAAAACACCTCTGCAAAAAGAGCCAGGACTGAGGTTACGCCGCCACCACCATCATCAGTGACACCGCTTTTCCTCATTCTCCATTCCACCGGAGAGCAGTCAATTGGAAAGATGTCACCCTTCTTTATCCAGAAAGGATTAGAAGGGTTGGCAGGTTCACCAAATTTGGTTAAACGACTGCATTCTGGCGACCTTTTGGTTGAAGCTTCCAACAAGCTGAAAAAATCTTGAACTGTACATCCATAGGGGGAATACCTATCACCGTAACCTCCCACAAAATTCTGAATTCTTCACGAGGTGTTATATCAGAGTGGGACCTTCTTCATGTCTCTGAAGAAGAGATCTGCTCTGAATTAAAAGACCAAGGAGTGATAGCTGTCAAGAGATTATCGATACGGAAGGATGGGAATCTCGTCCCTACTCGAGTTCTTATCCTCACGTTTAATATCCCACAGCCTCCAAGTTCCATTAAGGCAGGCTATCTAAACTGCCCAGTGAGGATTTATATCCCAAACCCACTGCGGTGTTTTAGATGCCAAAAATACTGCCACTCATAAACATCTTGCCATGGTAACCCTGCATGTGCTCGATGTGGTGACAAAGACCACGAGAGCAAGCTCTAAACCGATCTGTATCAATTGGCAAGGAGAGCACCCTGCCTACTCTAGAGCATCCATACCTCCTAGTGCTCCACCACTACCAAAACCAAGTGGAAAAGAAAAGCCAAAAAGTTCAGAAGATTGACCCGTGATACCAGAAACAATGGATGTAGAGAATAAGGAGGTACAGGATGAATCAGTCTTGGAACTCTTTGCAGAGGAAAAAATGGACACGGGAGACAGCGTCCTTTCTTCCCCAAAAAAGGTAAATCCAAGACTGAAAAAAGTGAGCACTCAGCACCTCGGAAGCCGCCTGATGGACCCACCAAGCCAAAATAATGGCCAAATTCTTACAATGGAATTGTCGTGGATTCTGGCGAAATACTGATGACATCAAGGCCCTCCTGCAAAAGCACGATCCAGTTTGCTTTTGCTTGCAGGAGACTTGTCTAAAGGCAAATGCTGATCCCACCATGCATAACATCACAATTTTTCGTAAGGATAGAGTTGCGGATGATCCTGCTGATGGAGGAGTGGCTATCCTTGTGGGCAACCAGACCCCAGTTCAGCCCTTGCTAGTTACAACCAGCATAGAGGCTGTTGCAATTCGCCTTTCATTGGGATTTTTATTAACCGTCTGCTCTATTTATTTGCCACCTGGGACTAACATCTCCCAGGAAGACCTTGATGATCTTGTAATGCAGTTGCCTCCCCCTTTCTTACTTCTTGGGGATTTTAATGGACATAACACCCTGTTGGGGTAGTGCTAACGTCAATGGAAGGCGACGAGACCACGAGAGTCAACGAGAGGCGACGAGTCATAGAGCGTATGCTAAATGACAGTGACCTTCCCCTTCTAAATACTGGAACAAACACCTTCTTCCACATGCCTACCCGTACTTTTTCTGCCATTGTTCTCTCTATCTGCTCCCCTTCTCTACTCCCTTCACTCACTTGGGAAGTGGAAGTAACTCATACGGAAGTGATCACTTCCCTGTGATAACCTCGTTATACAATGAGACCGTGTCTTCCCTTCAGGTTACCATGGTGGAAGATTGATCAGGCTGACTGGTCTGCCTTCCAACATCAGTGAAATTTTGACCTCAGTACCGTCAGTCAGAGTCTATCAATGATGCAGTAATATACATCACAGAAATTATCGTCCAAGCAGCTGCGAATGCTGTTCCAAAAACATCTGCCCGATTTCCACCATTTTCCAAACCTTGGTGGAATTCAAAATTCACAGCAGCAAAAAAGGCTCAAAACAAAGCGTGGGGGATATTCCGCCGATATCCTACCACTGTTAATCTAATAGCCTTCAAGCGTGCACAAGCCAAAGCACGCTACATTCGCCGTCAGAGTCAGAAGGAATCATGGATCCGTTTTACATCATCTATTAACCAAGGCTACCAACTCTAAGGTTGTCTGGGATAAAATCAAAAAAATAAAGGGAAAATGTACATCCCACCCTTCATCGATCCTAGACTATAATAGATGCACTATTGCAGAGCCCACTGCAATAGCCAGTGCTCTTGGGGAAACTTTTTCAAACTTCTCTGGGATATCATCCTATTCCCCAGAGTTCCTGGTCCTGAAACATAAAACAGAAAAAGAGGCACTAAATTTAACATCGAAAGGCATTTTTTTCTACAACGTGCCTTTCACTCAGCAGGAACTAAAAAGAGCTCCCTACAATTCCGAGGCAAGTGCTGTTGGACCAGATGGCATCCATTATGAAATGCTTAAACATCTGTCACCTACATCTATGGATCGCCTGCTTGTTCTGTATAACAGAATCTATATAAAACAGCAATTTCCAGATTCCTGGTGCATGGCACTTGTGCTTGCCTTTGCGAAGCCAGGAAAGGATCCTAAACTCGCTACTAATTACCATCCTATAGCTCTGACGAGCTGTCTGTGCAAAGTCCTGGAGAGAATGGTTAATTTTCTGTTAATGTGGTATTTAGAATCGAATGATCTTCTCTCCAGCATCCAGTGCTGCTTCCGAAAAAACAGATCGCTTAATTAGACTGGAAACATCCATCTGGGATGCTTTCCTAAAACGCGAACACTTGGTGTCAGTGTTCTTTGACATGGAGAAAGCGTATGACACAACTTGGAGATTTGGCATCTTAAAAGATTTGCATAGCCTTGGTCTTAGAGGGCATCTCCCCATTTTTATTAAAAACTTTTTAGCCAATCGATTTTTCCAAGTTCGTGTGGGATCTTCACTCTCTCGCCCCTTCTGCCAAGAGGAGGGAGTACCACAAGGATCAGTATTAAGTGTCACCCTTTTCGCCATCACGAACAACTTCCTCCAATAGTAAACAGTGCCCTCTATGTTGATGACTTTAGCATATTTTGTCAGTCATGCAACATGAGGGTTATTGACAGACAGCTGCAACAAGCCATCAATCGCCTTAATTCCTGGGCACTTGCTAATGGCTTCAGGTTCTCGCCGGAGAAGACCGTTTGTGTACACTTTTGTCGTAAGCGTAATCTTCATCCTGAACCTAAATTAAGGCTCGGACAAAATGCTATTCCAGTAGCGGACTCAAAATCCTTGGGACTAGTATTTCATAAAAAAGCTGACCCTTTCTGGATCACATCCGTCAACTCCGTACAAAGTACACAAGAGGCTTGAATATTCTGCGCTCTCTTTCCTCTACATCTTTGGGTGCGGATCGATGCACCCTACTACGCATCTACCGTGCACTTGTACGATCCAGACTAGATTACGGGTCACTGGTATACAATTCAGCCAGAGGCAGTGTACCCTTCGTTGGCTGGATCCTGTACATCATCTGGCTCTCCGTACCGCTATTGGAGCATATCGAACATCTCGTGTCCAGAGCTTATACGTCAAAGCAAACGAACCGCCGTTATCGCTTCGACGTAAGCAGTTGTCTCTAAAGTACGCTTTAAAACTGAAATCCCTGCCAGACCATCCTACGTGGCCATTCGTTTTGGGCCACGATGGGAAAATTTGTACAACACCCATAAGACTGCCAATCGTCCTTTTGGTATTCATCTCCAAGAGCTACTTAAAGAACTTAATATCAAGGTAGACAAGGTTGCCCAAACACTGAAGCAACCCCTTCCACTCTGGCATGCTCATGTCCCGGCATGTGACTTGTCCCTTAGAAATTGGGGAAAGTCGGACACTCCATCATCTGTCTACCTGCAGCTTTATTCAGCACACCGAGCTGAACATTCTGACTTCACGCCAGTTTACACAGACGGTTCGAAATCAGAATCATATGTGGGATCTGCTGCTGTCTTTACAGACAGCACTACATCGGAGCAGATTTCCTCTGAATGCAGCATATTTACTGCAGAGCTGCACGCTATAAAGTTAGCCTTGGATCACATTAGTCAATGCCTATACCAACGGTTCATTTTATATTCCATTCTCTCAGCATGTTACCGGCTTTAATAACTGTCAGATATAATTCTCATCCAGTTCTGTCTAGCATTCAGCAGAAGATTCACTTCATCCGTGAACGTAAATATGATATCTGCTTCTGCTGGATTCCTAGCCACGTTGAGATTAGGGGAAATGATTTGGTTGACACCGCAGCCAAATCAGCAATTCCCAATAATAACCGCTGCCTGTCAGTCCCCTATACAGGCTACAGGCAAATAATACATGAGAAGGTACACTCCCAATGGCAAGATTCGTGGAATAGACAGACTATGAATAAATTATATCGTATAAAGCCTGTAATTGAACCGTGGCAGTCTAGTCTGCGCAGGAATCGTAAGGAGGAAGTTGTTCTTGCCCGGACCCGCATAGGACATAGTCATTTGACACATTCGTTTTTGCTGAGGGCTGATGACCCTCCCATGTGTGAGTCCTCTGGCACGATTTTATCAATTAGACACATTTTAGTTGGCTGTCCAGATTTTAGCAATATCCCTTTAACAGCTTTTAGCC
Source organism: Mastigoproctus giganteus (assembly GCF_048544385.1). Lineage (NCBI taxonomy): Eukaryota > Metazoa > Arthropoda > Arachnida > Uropygi > Thelyphonidae > Mastigoproctus > Mastigoproctus giganteus. The sequence goes on along the minus strand of NC_143576.1, from coordinate 51,911,124 downwards.
ATCTGACTGAGCCGTATACACTCAGTCAGATTTTATCCGACAATGACCATGTGTCTGCTATTTTTAGCTTTTTGAAATCAGTAAACCTTTTCACTCATATTTAAAAAATCTACCTTGTTATTGTTACTTTTTTACTGATATTTGTCTTTTAGTTTATACTTGTTTTTATGCCTTCACTTAGTGACCTAAATCATTAGGCCACTGAAAATTTTACTTTTTATGACCAGGTTTTGGCGCATTATAGCCTTAGTCACTAATGCGCCAATAAAACCCAAGCAACAACAACAACAACATCGCAGACTGGCCGCTAGTTAGTACACCGGACCATACCTATTGGTAACTCTATAGGAGGCTTCTGGATCATCTAGAGTATAATCTTGCTACCTCTACTCTGCCAGATAGTGATTGGAGGGAGTCCGAGTAGTGTGTATGCGGGGGTGGGTGGGTATTGTCGAGGCATTTCATTACTTCATACAGCATGCCCCCCCCACTTTTTCTTACTATTGAATACACCATGAATTGTCAACCTAATAGAGTAAACTTATTTCTGAAAAGATCTAAACCCTCCAAACACTTCCTAGTTCATTTCACAAATATACGTGGTCTCAATTCTAATCTCAACGATTTGAATTTCCACTTCAGTCTGCGAAACCTCATGTACTTTTTCTGACAGAATCTCAGTTATCAGTTGATTCAACTACTACTGATCTCAGTTGCCCAAATTATTCGCTGTATGATTCCTTTCGCCTCAAATGTGGTAATTGTGCATAGGTCCGTTCCGATACTCCCTGTCAGAGACTTAGTAATTTGGAATCTCCTCTTTTCGATCTTCTCTGGCTTAAAATCTCTCTACCTCATTGTGTCAAATTCATCTGTTGTTCCTACCATTTTTCCAGCTTCATTAATCACTTGGAGCTCTTTGAATTTCTCTCTTTGCAACTTGACTTTCTCGAGTCCAACTTTCATATTAGTGACGTAATTTTCCTTGGTGATGTTAGCGTTCACAGCTCCATCTAGCTTCCATTTTCTAGTCACATCGACTCAGCTGGTCGAGAGGCTGAGGCATTTGCAATTACTAATGTCCATGCACAGATTGTTCATTTACCTACAAGAATACCAGACAATCGTAACCATACAGCCAACATGCTTGATCTTTTTCTCACAAACAACCCTTCTAAGTACACGGTCAAAGTGACAGGTCCTTTAGGCACTTCAGATCACAACTTGGTGATTGTCTCTTCTCCAGTGGAGTCTTTATCTTATGGCTATTCCCAACCTTATGGTGTTTGGCATTACAAGAATGCAAAATGGGATGACCTGAGAGACTTCTTTTCTTCTTTTCCTTGGTCGGATTACTGTTTCAAAACTTCTAATGTCAACGTTTGCTCAGATCGTGTCAGTGAAATTATTATTGCAGGAATGGAATCCTTTATCCCACACTCCACTTTAAAATCTCGTCCTTTATCTAAACTTTGGTTTTGCAATAAATGTGCTAAGGCTGTTCAAGAGAAGAAGTTGCATATCATAATTGGCTTGCTTCCAATTCTTAATTTTCATTTTCTGCCTACACCATTGCTCGCAACAATTGTAAAGCAGTTATTAATCAGTGTAAACTAGATTTTGAACAGGCCAAGAGTAGAAAACCTGCTTCTTACCCTAATGGTAGCCAAGTGTTCTGGTCTCTTGCAAAACCTTTTGGCCACAACTTTTTCCCATCTCTGCTACCACCCCTGTCAAAAACCAGATGGTTCTGTTGTCACTTCAGCCAAGAATAAAGTTGACCTACTAGCATTCCATTTTTCTTCCAACTCATGCAGTAATGATCTTGGTAAAACACCTCCCATCGTTACCAAAACACTCATTCAATGCTTCCTGTGGTCTTCCATAAAAAGGATGTCAGAAGGATTTTGACGAATTTTGATGCTAAGAAAGCTCCAGGTTCTGATGGTATTGCTCCGCTTGTTCTTAAAACCTGTGCTCCTGAACTTACTTCTGTTCTTTGCCTTTTTTCGCTTTCTTATTCCAAAGGTGTTTTCCCTTCTCCTCGGAAATTTGCTCATATCCAGCCAGTTCCTAAAAAGGGTGACAAATCCCTCCCGTCCAATTATCGTCCCATTGCAATTACTTCTACTCTTTCTAAAGTAATGGAGAAATCATTTAACTGCCAACTCTTAAACTACCTAGAAACCTTCAGTCTGATCAACAATCGCCAGTATGGATTCCGTCAATGTCGATTCACTGGTGATATTCTGGCTTATGTTACCCATTTATGGATAAATTCAATGCAAAAGTTCAGTGAAACACAAGCAGTTGCTCTTGACATCTCAAAGGCTTTTAATCGTGTTTGGCATAAAGGTCTTCTAAAGAAGCTTCCATCTTATGGTTTGCCAACTGTTTTTAGTAATTGGTTATCCAGTTTTCTCTCTGATCGCTCACTGAGGGTGATGTTAGATGGCTCTCTGTCTTCTAACTTCTCCACTAATGCTGGTGGCCCCAAGGTTCAGTTCTTTCCCCCACTCTTTTCCTCTTGTACATTAATGAATTTCTTCCATTGACTGGAAATCCTATCCATAAATTTGCCGATGATAGTATAATGCATTCCGCTTTCCATTTTGAGAAACATTATCGTGCTCAATCAGTTTCAAGTTCTTGAATATCTACTACCAATTTCTTAAATGCCGATCTTCAGGTAATTCACCAGTGGGGCAAAGACAACTTAGTTGATTTCAATCCTTCTAAAACTGAGTCTTGTCTTATATCCCGCTAAAAGGATTCTTCTGCTCCTATGCTTATCTTTGGTAACACTCCTATTTCTAGGCAAAATGATATATCTCTTTTGGGGATTACCCTGACTTCTAATCTCTCTTGCACAAGCACATTACAAATATTGCTTCCTCTGCATCTAAAAAACTTGGTTTTCTCTTTTGCTCTCGGCTTTACTTTTCTTTCATACAGTTCACTCTGTACAAATCGCAAATCCGCCCTACCATGGAATTTTGTTCCCACATCTGGGGCAGTGCCCCCAAAACCTCTCTCAGACTTCTAGATTCTGTTCAAAAGAGGGAAGTTAGGTTAATTAATGACTCATCTCTAACTGCATCTCTCCACTCTGTCTCATAAATGTACTGTTTCTGCTGCATGCCTTTTCTACAGATACTTCCATGGGCACTGTTCTTCTTAATTGGCTTCTATAATTCCTGCTCTCTCTTTCAAAACAGTCCGAACATGTGCCGCCACCAGCCAACATCCATTTACTGTCCAATTTGAAACTCACAGAACCAACTTTTCATCTTCCTCGTTTATTCATTCAAATGCCGTTTTCTGGAACAACCTTCCTTCATACGTATTTACTGAAAATTACAGTCTACAGAAGTTCAAGACTAATGTCAACAAATATCTTCTTTTGTCTTCTCAACCTCCAACCCAAGCACGGTACTAAGTACTATAGGTTCTTGATACCTCTTGTGTTTGGGGGTTTCATAAAAAAAAAAAAAAGGTCTAGTAATTGTTGAGCATTCGTTCATAAGCATTTTGTATTTCAACTCGTGTACTGTTTAAAATTGTCCTAAGTAATTTCTGCATGTAGTAAAAATTTTAAAAGTGCAACTATGCCTAGACCCATGATGAGCTTGGAGAAGAAGCTCGAAATTATTTAAAGGATTAAAAACAGAGAAAGGGCGTTGATCATGAGTTGTGCTTTAGAATTAACGAATCCACAATGTGCACTATTCATGCAAAGAAGGGCCCCATAAAGTCATCTATGCAGCATTCAAGTCCTCTAGCTGCAAAATCCATTAATTAATTTGGTAAAACAAAATAAAGAAAAGATGGAAAACGTCAGCGGCTGCTTAGCATAGCCAACAAACTGATGTCATCTTTTCTTTCTTTTATTTTATTTTAACTTTTTTTATAATCTTTTTCTTTCTTTATTTTATTTTACATTTTTTTACAATATGCTAATTAATTTTAATTTATTTAACATAGCTGTAGTGAGCTTAGCTGCTTGACACTGCTTATTCTGCCATTTATAGACTGTTTAATTTTGTATTTTATGTTCTTATTTATACTTTGTTTTTCAATTGGCAGTTGGCTTTGCGCTGTGAAAGTGCTTAAGTTATCTTGGGTTTTATTGTTCACTCCATACCCCAGTCTCTCTTTAGTGAGTATCGGTTTGATACACCCAGGGTCCTCAGCTGGACATTATCATTCTTCTCTTTCTTGGTGATTCCCTTCTACTTCTCTGTCTCTCTCTCTCTCTCTGGGTAGCTCTGAATTTTTTTTAGCTAGCAGCATAAGCTTCAGGCTTCCTTGCACTATATGGCTAATAATAATAATAATAATAATAATAAGGGCCACCATTATGCAAATCTATTGCATTGGCAGGCTGATAGCATTCTGTCAGTTGCTGTCCAGTGCATTGATTTGTGTGACTTTCAAAATGCAGTGATTCCACATTGTTGCCCTGCAGCCTTCTGATAAGACAGAACACAGTGGTTGCCTGTTTTTTTAAATTTTACTTGTTGTTTTAGCTGTTTCATTTATTGTTCCTCTGTGAGGTGGATTGTTTACAGTGTCAAAGTTGTGATATTTCATGTTATTTGGCTTAGGCATTTTCTGGGAATTCTGGTCTAAATCAGTTTATAATTGGTTTGTAAATTATGCTGTAGTGGCTTTAATTAAGGTATTTTTCAAAATTTTAGATATGTATTCTTTTCACAAAACTCTCGCTTAATTTAGTTCCCCCCCCCATTCTCTTTCATGTTTCTTTATTTAACTATTAGTTTTTGTTGTATTCGACATTTGCATGGTTATCCATTCTACTGACATTTTAATTTTATATGTAACTTAATTTATATTATGTTTCAGGCAATGTGTTGTTGGCTATGCTAAGCAGCCACTGATGTTTGCCGTCTTTTCTTTCTTTATCTGTTTTTTACAATCTGCTAATTAATTTACACACACAGAATATACCTCATTAAAGTATTTATTCATTTTATAGGGTGCAACATCAGTCTGAAGAATGGCTTGACAGAATTAAAGATGATTGCATTTGCATTGCATCTACTCAATTTACATACCACCTCAAGGGTATATAAACCGCATTATTTTCTTTTTAACTTATTTATATTTATAAGGAATGTAAAACTTTTGATATTATTTTCTTTTAATGTGCATACTTACTTACTTATTTGCATTCATGCGTGTGTGTTTAGACTTTTCTGTATTAAGTAAATAACCCCAGGGGCTCACATCTTGTGAGTATGGGCTTGGCAAACTCAGGGTCCTCTGCTGAATATCATTATTCTTCTCTTTCTCTTTCTTGCTGATTCCTTTCTCTCTTTGGCGCCTCCGTAGCCAGGTGGGAAGGAGCAGCAGTGCGTATCATATGCTTCTTGATTATACCGGGGTTCGAGCCCGTCACCACCAAATACGGAGGATGCGGAAAGGTCAGGGAATGACCACCGCATATTCCGGAGCAATATGGCCTTAGTTGCTAATGCTCCTAAAAACCAAACAACAACAACCTTTCTCTCTCACTCTCAGGGTAACTCGGGAATTTTTTTTTTTTTTTTTTGACTGGTGCAGCATAAGCCTCAGGCTTCCTTGCACCATATGGCCAATAATAATAATATTAATAAAGGGGTCGCGATGGCCCAGTGGTTAAGACACTGGACTACCAGCCTGATGGACCCGGGCTCGAATCCCGCATTGGTGGAAGCGAACACGTCTCTATTATTTCAAAATCCAAATGGGAAGCATTCAAAGTGGGAAGCATTCAAATTCAAAATGGGAAGCATTCAAAGAACTTATCTTGGAAGCTACTAGGCTTTACATACCAACTAAGAAATATTGTTCAAGGTTTAGGCCAAAATGGATGTCAGATGAACTAATGAGGCATATGGCAGAGAAGAAAAATGCATGGGATACATACAAATTAACACATGACACAGAAGCCTATGATAGATACAAGTTGATATGCAACCAAGTTACAAAGGAGGTTAGGCAGGCGAAGGCAGATTACGAGAAATCCTTGGCAAGGGATGCAAAGAAAAACAGCAAAGAGTTCTTTACTTATGTAAACTCTAGAAGGAAGGGGATGAATCAGATTGGTCCACTTGATATTGATGGGTCAACTGTTGATGATCCTGCTCAGGTAGCTAACAAACTAAATGAATATTTTGCATCGACATTCACACATGAGGAGTTATTCAGCGAGAGGAATGCCAGAGGTGTATTCAACTCTAGCAGTAAGCTACGGAATCTTGAAATAACTGGGAGTAAAGTGGAGGAGAAACTGTTGAAGATAAACACAAGAAAGGCACCCGGGGTGGATGGGATCTATCCAGTTATATTAAAGGAGGCAGCAAAGGAAGTCAGCAAACCCTTAGCCATAATTATGAGAGCTTCCTTGGACTCAGGGGAGGTACCCATAGACTGGAAATGTGCAAATGTGACCCCAATTCACAAAGGAGGATCAAAGGCTGACACAAGTAATTATGACCTGTGAGCTTAACTTCTGTTCCAGGAAAATTAATGGAGGCACTGGTTAAAGAAGCACTGCAAGATCATTTAGACAAGACTTCAGTTATAGCTCAGACACAGCATGGTTTTGTTAAGGGGAGGTCTTGCCTGACCAACTTGATTGGATACTATGATGCAGTCACAAAAGAACTGGATGCAGGGAATAACTTTGATATTATATACTTGGATCTTAGAAAGGCTTTTGATATTGTTGCACATGGAAGACTGCTACACAAATTGGAGCAGTGTGACATTGGAGGCAAATTGCTGCTATGGATAAAGGGGTGGTTGAGGGGGAGAAGACAGAGAGTGGTAATCAATGGACACTGCTCATTGTGGACTGATGTTATTAGTGGAGTCCCTCAGGGCTCAGTGTTGGGTCCATTATTGTTTTCTGTATTTATAAATGATATTGATGATGGTATATTGGGCTTAATGTCCAAGTTTGCAGACGATACAAAGGTTGGCAGGGTTGTCAAGGACACTACTGACACTATGCTGCTGCAACAGGATCTGGAAAGGTTGAGCAGATGGGCTGAGAGGTGGCAAATGAAGTTTAACATTGACAAATGTAAAGTACTACACATGGGAAACAGCAACCCCAGAGCAACGTATCAACTCTGTGGTACTACACTGACAGTGGTAGAGAGTGAAAGGGACTTGGGGGTGGTTGTGCAGGCAGATATGAAGTTCTCTGAGCAGTGCAGACGGGCTGCAAGAGTAGCTCATGGAGTATTGTCAATGATATACAGGAATTTTTCCAGCAGGGATAAGAAGATGATTATTCCATTGTATAAGGCGATGGTCAGGCCACACCTAGAGTACTGTATACAGGTCTGGAGGCCTCATTTCAAGAAGGATGTAGAGCTGCTGGAACGAGTACAGAGAAGGGCAACAAGATTAGTGAATGGAACAAAGGGGTGCTCTTACGAAGAAAGGCTTAAGTTTTGCAAATTACAGTGTCTGGAGACTAGGCACCAGCAAGGTGATCTGATAGAGGTGTATAAAGCCTTGTATGGTTTAAGCATGCTCAATGCTGATGGGATTCTTCCTCTAGCTCAGAAAAATCACCTGAGAGGGCATAAATTCAAATTGAGGAAAGACAGATGTAGGATAGACGTGCGGAAATTTGCCTTTAGCCAGCGGGTGGTTGGTTGGTGGAACAGACTTCCATCCCTTGTGGTGGAGGTTGATAGCCTAAATAAGTTTAAGGCTCAGCTGGACAGGTATTTTGAACAAACAGAGGGATGAAGTGGAAGTGGGTTTTTTTTTTTTTTGGCTGATGCTGCATAAGCTTGCTTTCTTGCATCAAATGCCTCTACTAATGCTAATTATGCTGGGAGACCGATATAATAATAATATGAAATGATAAAAAAAAAAAAAACATCGCAAAAGATACCACATTGGACTTACCTTCCCCAAGGTCTGAGTGACAGCTGAGGCAGATAGTGGTGCCATCTGGTGTCACTCGCGAGAACAAAAATAAATAAATAAACCACTGGACGAAGCTACACAAGTCCACCTCCATAGATGGATGATATTGTAGAAAGCTATTATTCATACTGCATCGAGTGTGGCATGGGATAAAGTCACTCAGCAGACTAAAGAAGAACCATCGTCACGAAGAACCTAATAGCTCCTGCCATCTTGGAAAAAATCAAGCAGGATGTCAGCGATCAACTACAAAGCACAAAGAATATGGTCCATATGGAACCAGAGGAGGAACAGCAAAAAGAAATACAACCAGAGTAGCTGAAGTGGAAAGAGATGAAGTCATGCTATCCAGAATAGAAGACAAGTGGAAGAAGGCCCTAACAGAATTCGAAGGAATGGACCCCACAAGAACCCACGTGATACCTAAGCAGAGGCCAAATAAAATCCTGTGGAGAGAAACAGACCACCTCAATCGGCAAATAATGCCACATTACCTTGACAACAATGGTGCAATGCTGGAGGCTATCCACACATACTGTATACTGTGCTGCCATAGCAGCTACTAGGATTAATGGAAAAGAAATGGATACCAGCAGCAGAAGAACTGAAAAGAGAAGGAACCGCCAGCTTCCAAAAGAAGACTTCAACAGAACAACCAAATCTTCGATGAGGACCAAAAAGGCTTCTACAGGAAACTGGGTGAAGATGAGAAAGCAGGAAATGGACCACTGAGAAGAAGACGATAGAGCAGTTCTGGGGGAATATCTGGAGCAGTGAAGTAAGCCAGCAGTGCAACCTGGATACAAGTAGAACGGAAGAAAACCAAGTGGGAGATTCGAGAAGAATAAAACAGTCGATCAGCAACATCCACAACTGGCGAACCCAGGGAATTGATAACATCCACAACTACTGGTACAAGAAACTCACCTGCACACACAAGCACCTAGCAGAGCAGTTCACTCGAATGATAAGGCACCTGGAAACAATCCCGAAGTTTCTCACTGAAGGAGTCACATATCTGAAGCCTAAAGATGAAGATACAAGAACCTGGCGAAATACAGGCCAATCACCTGCCTCTCAATGATGTACAAGATCCTGACCAGCTGCATAACCATGAAGATATCAGACCACTTAGAGAGTCAGAACATAATGGCCGAACAGCAGAAAGGATGCGAGCAAAGGATGCAAGGAGCAATTAACCATAGATGCTGCAGTTATGGAGCAAGCCTTCAAGAAGCACCACAACCTATACACGGCCTACATCGATTACCACAATGCTTTCGACACCGTACCTCATAGCTGGCTAATAGAGACCCTGAAGATCTACAAGGTCAATCCGATAGTGACAAACTTCCTAGGAGCAACAATGGCGAAATGTAGTACCACCATTAAGGTTGAGAACATCACAACCAGGTCAATCCCCATTAGAAGAGGAATCTTTCAGGGAGATGCTCTGAGCCCACTATGGTTCTGTCTAGCACTCAATCTGCTATCCACTATGCTCAACGGCAGCAAGTATGGATATAACCTCAAAGAAGAAGAAAGAACCTGTACACCCTTACCCACCTGATGTACATGGATGACATCAAGCTCTACACAGCAACCGAGAAGCATCTACTCCAGATCACTGAAGAATTCAGCAAGGACATCAGGATGGAATTTGGTCTAGAAAAATGCAAGACCCACACACTGCACCGCTGACTGGGCTAGCTGCCTGGCAACCTAAAAGGTCGTGTTCTGCCTCGGGCTTGGATCAAAGTACTGCAAAAACCTTGGGAGGTGCATTATGACCACAGAAGCTGATGTGCCAACAACTACCAAACAAAAAAAAAAAAAAAAAACACACACACTGCACCAGGAAAAATTAGTTGGCCGAAACTACCAGCTGTTGACTGGTAAAGAGATCGAAGCTATGACAGAAGGAGAGAACTACAAATACCTAGGGATGATGAAGGCTGAGCAGTTAGACCACAAGGAAATCAAAAAGTGCCTTACTGAAAAATATCATGAGATACTCAGAAGCCTGCTGAAAGCAAAATTGAACGGAGGGAACACAGTTAAAGCCATAAACACCTATATAGCTCCATTACTAACATAGACCTTCGGGGTCATAGATTGGACTAACACCGAGCTAGAAGATATCGTGCGAAAGACAAGGACAGTGATGACCAAGAGTCGCCAACACCACCCAAAGTCAGCATTGGAAAGAATAACAATACCTCGGAAAGAGGGAGGAAGGGGCCTGATAAACCCAATAGAACAACAGAAAACAGCGAAAGTTAACCTGAAGGATTACTTCGAGAACAACACAGCACCACTCCATCAGGCCATAAGGAAGATAGATGTGGTATACCCCACTCGACCTAAGCGAGAAAACCCTTCCCGCCCAGACGGTACAAGAAACAAGTTAGAAAGATGTATAAAGAAGACATTCCATGGCAGACACTACAATGACATCCATCAAGATCACATCGCTATCACTGCTTCCAATGCACGGCTCACAAGCGGGACGCTCTTCCCCGAGGCTGAAGGATTCATGCTGGCCATCCAAGACCAGGTAATCAACACCAGAAACTATAGAAAATACATTGCAAAGGAGCCCGGAATGTCAGATGCCACACGTTGACGATGCCACTTGGCCTAAGAAACAATCCAACACATCACCGCGGGGTGCAAGGTGATCACCCAGACAGATTACACTCATAGACACGACCAGATAGCCAGGATAATACATCAGAAGCTAGTGAGGAAATACTAGTTGGCCAAAGAAAGTGTACCATACTACAAGTACGAACCCCAGGCAGTACTAGAGACCCGAACCAACAAGCTGTACTGGGACCGCACTATAATAGCAGATAATACCATCCCGCACAACAGACCGAACATTACCCTTGTGGACAAGATGGAAAAGGCTACCTACCTGATTGACATAGTGGTGCCCAACGGTAGCAATGTCCAGAAAACCCATGAGGAAAAAATTAGGAAGTACACGAACCTGAGACATGAGATCAAGAAGATATGGCATATGCAAGAAGCAACTATCCCAATCATCATGTCAACCACCGGTATGGTACCAAAGACTCCACATAGCAGCAATAGGTCCCCCAGAGAACAGCTACAAGGAACTCCAGAAAGACGCAATCCTGAACACCTGTAGGATAGTCAGAGATTTCCTCGACCGACAGTAACACCAGACATTACAACCACCCTATGTACTTGGTAGCAGTACCCGTCACGGAGTGGTGCCTCCGTAGCCAGGTGGGAAGGAGCTGCAATGCGTAGCACACGCTTCTTGATTAGACCGGGGTTCGAGCCCGTCACCACCAAATACGGAGGATGCGGAAAGGTCAGGGAATGACCACCGCATATCCTGGAGCAATATGGCCTTAGTTGCTAATGCTCCTAAAAACCAAACAATCAAACAACAACCGTCATGGAGTGGAATCCCCCAATCAGGGAGAAATAATATAAGAGCAAAACAACAATAATAATAATAATAATAATAATAGGCAAAAGTGAAAATGTTTGAATGGAATAGCAAGAAAAGTAGGACAGAGGCCCAGATCAGATTAATGCCATCATTGATTAAACATTACATCACTCTGTAAAATAATTATAATAGTATTTTAACAATGTTTAAAGAAAATTAATGTATAATAAAGCTCTAAGGCCAAATTAATAAAACAACAGTGTATTAAGAATGCCAATAAGGATGATACGATTTTAGAATAAAAGTGTACACAGTGAGCCATGAGGCCAAAAGACATAGATAGCCTGAGCTGGCTTAATTTGTTATACACTATAAATAAACAAACAATTTGTAATAAAATATAATTATGATGATCAGGCCAATTACTGATATTAACATTAGTAGAGGCATATGATGCAAGAAAGCAAGCTTACGCAGCATCAGCAAAAAAAAAAAAAAAACACTTTCACTTCACCCCTCCGTTCGTACGAAATACTTGTCCAGTTGAGCCTTATATTTATTTGGGCTATCAACTTCCACAACAAGGGATGTAAGTCTGTTCCATCAACAAACTACCTGCCTGCTGGCTAAAGGCAAATTTATACACATCTATCCTACATCTGTCTTTCCTCAGTTTGAATTTATGTCCTCTCAGGTGATTATTCTGAGCAAGAGGAAGAATCCCATCAGCATTGAGCATGCTCAAACCATTCAAGGCTTTATATACCTCTATCAGATCACCTCGCCGGTGCCTAGTCTCCAGACACTGTAATTTGCAAAACTTAAGCCTTTCTTCGTAAGAGCAACCCTTTGTTCCATTCACTAATCTTGTTTCCCTTCTCTGTACTCATTCCAGCAGCTCTACATCCTTCTTGAAATGAGGCCTCCAGACCTGTATACAGTACTCAAGGTGTGGCGTGACCATTGCCTTATACAAGGGAATAATCATCTCCTTATCCCTGCTAGAAATATTCCTGTATATCATTGACAAGACAATGAACTCCTCTTGCATCCCGTCTGCACTGCTCAGAGAGCTTCATATCTGCCTGCACAATTACCCCCAGGTCCTTTTCATTCTCTAACATTGTCAGTGTAGTACCACAGAGTTGAAACGTTGCTCTGGGGTTGCTGTTTTCCATATGTAGTACTTTACATTTGTCAATGTTAAACTTCATTTGCCACCTCTCAGCCCATCTGCTCAACCTTTCCAGATCTTGTTGCAGCAGCATAGCATCAGCAGTGTCCTTGACAACCCTGCCAGCCTTTGTATCGTCTGCAAACTTGGACATTAAGCTTGATATACTATCATGAATGTTATTTATAAATACAGAAAACAATAATGGACCCAACCCTGAACCCTGAGGGACTCCATTAATAATATTAGTCCACGATGAGCAGTGTCCATTGATTACCACTCTCTGCCTTCTCCCCCTCAACCACCCCTTTAGTGGCGCCTCTGTAGCCAGGTGGGCAGGAGCAGCAATGCGTAGCACACGCTTCTTGATTAGACCGGTTCTAGCCCATGACCAAACTTTGCAAACCAAAGGAAATGAAATAAAGTGAACAGTGAGAGCCAATAGAACTGAAATATTTACTTAGTACATCCATTAGCTATAACGTAACTTGGATTTATATTATTGTGCCATTTGTTAACTGCAATAATAATAATAGCTTTGTTAAGATTATCTTTAATTTTAAAGATAAACGTTTATGGAAAATCATTCTTAATCAGCTTAGATCTCAAGTCTCCAAGCAATTCAATAATATTATTTATGTTATTACATAATTTAATCAATCTAAAGCTCTGTGAAATAATTATATTGCTGTGAATTCTTTTTGAAATATTTGAATGCCAGTGTGTTAAGCTAATGTATTCAAAACTAAATTCTTAACATTTGTGATATACTTTAGTGTATAATTTATTATCTATTTTATAAATATCTATATCTAGATATATAGCTGCTATGGTACTATTTTTATTTGTACATTCTAATTCTAATTTACGTGGATAGTGCTCGACTATGTCTATCAGAAAGTTGGATTCATATTAGTACAATAACATCATCAATGTAGTGGTAAAGAATTAAGTTTCTTTCAAAATAACACAACTAAGGTTAGCAACTCTGCATGAGCTGAAAGCCCCCATTGCTATTCCTATATGTTGTTTATATACATTACTACCATTAAATGTATAGCATTAAATAAACATAAATTAACGATGCTATCCCAGTAATACTGGTTACAAGGTAATATGTTTTGATACTCTTTATAATAGTATACAGAAAGGTGATTTGATACTGAAACTGAAGAATAGCGATGGTGTACTTATAAATAGTAGAGAAGGCATAATTCAAATAGCAGAAGACTATTATTGAGAATTATAGGTGTGAGGGAATGATACCAGCAGTGGAGAAGATGGATTGCAAGTTAGTAAGACATATGACATACCTGATACTTGAAGTTAAAAGATACCAGATACTTATGAAGTAAAGTTGAAGGAATAGGATGAAGAGAGCCATCTATTCACCCTACAAGAATTTATCATATCTAAGCACTTTGCTATACTGGTGACTAACCCCAGCCTACATAAATTCTTTGCTGTTTGGATAATATCTGAGTAGTTGAATTCTCTCCCAGATTCTGGGAAAGAATTCAACTACTTAGTGACATGCTAAGCAGATCTAGACTTGGTGTTGCATTTTACAATAAATTCTGAGTCTATATGGTTCTCCGGTATGACTCTTGTACGTTTTTGGCAAATTCTTTGGTTTTAATGGTCTCTTTAGATTTGCCTTTATCAATATCAAATATTAAAATGTTGGGGTCTTTGGTCCGTCAGTTTTAGACGTAAATCAGTTACTAGGGGATCATTTTCATAGGTGATCATAGGAAATCAAATGTTTCTCTAGTTCTGCCTTTAACTTACTCAATGATGTCCATTTCCACTTACAGTTTTCCAAACCCCATGTATTTTTTCTGACAGAATCTCAGTTATCTGTTGATTCAACCTCTGCTCATTTCAGTTGCCCAAATTATTCGCTGTATGATTCCTTTCGCCTCAAAGGCGGAACTTTTACATATCCCCTCAAAAGTGGTACTTGTTCATTTCAATATTCCCTATCAGAGAATCGGTAATTTTGAATCTCCTCTTTTCAATCTTCTCTAGCTTAAAATACGTACTCACTCCTTTATCATTTAACCCCTCCTTTATTTCCAATAAAGGAGTGAGGTAATTTTCCTTGGTAATTTTAATGTTCACAGCTCCAGTTGGATTCCATTCTCTAGTCACACAAACCCAGCTGGTCGAAATGCTGAAGCTTTGCAATTACTAAAGACCTTGCACAGATTGTTCATTTACTTACCAGAATACTGGACAATCCTAACCATAAAGCTAACACGCTTGGTCTTTTTCTCACAAACAACCCTTCTAAGTACATGGTAGGAGTGGTCCTATAGGCACCTCAGATCACAACTTAGTGGTTGTTTCTTCTCCAATGGAGCATTTATCTCATGGCTATTCCCAACCTTGTGTTCTTTGGCATTACAAGAATGCAAAATGAGATGACCTTCAAGATTTCTTTTCCTTGGTTGGATTACTCTTTCAAAACTTCTGATGTCAACGTTTGCTCATATCATTTCAGTGAAATTATTCTTATAGGAATGGAATCCTTTATTCCACATTCCACCTTAAAATCTTGTGCTTTATCTAAACCTTGGTTTTCCAATAAATGTGCTAAGGCTGTTCCAGAGAAGAATGTTGCAGATTGTAATTGGCATGTTTCCAATTCTTCAGTTTCATTTTCTGCCTACACCAAAGCTCATAACAATTGTAAAGCAGTTATTAATCAGTCCAAACTAGATTTTGAACAGGCTAAGAGTAGAAAACTTACTTCATGCCCTAACGGTAGCTGAGTACTCTGGTCTCTTTCCAAAGCTATTGGCCACAACCTTTGCCGATCTCTGCTCCCACAACTATTAAAACCAGATGGTTCTGTTGTTACTTCAGCCGAGGATAAAGCTGACCTGCTAGCATCCCATTTTTCTACCAACTCATGTATTAATGATCATGGTAAAACACTTCTCAGCATTCCCAATATGCTCAATTCGGTGCCTCCTGTGGTCTTAAATCAAAAGGATGTTAGAAGGATTTTGATGAATCCTGATGCTCAGAAAGCTCCAGGTTCCGATGGTATTTCTCCACTTTCTCAAAACCTGTGCTCCTGTTCTTTGCTGCCTTTTTTTTTACTTTCTTATTTCAAAGGTGTTTTTCCTTTTGCTTGGAAGTTTGCTCATATCCAGCCAGTTCCAAAAAAGGGTGACAAATCCCTCCCATCCAATTATCGTTCCACTGCAATTACTTTTACTTTTTCTAAAGTAATGGAGAAATCAATTAATCGCCAACTCTTAAACAACCTAGAAACCTACCATCTGATCAACGATCACCAATGTGGATTCCATCAGTGCCAATCCACTGGTGATATTCTGGTTTATGTGAATATTATTACATAAAATACAACCACGTGTTACAAGTTGCAGCTCCGCTGAACGAGAATTTTTTTAGCCATATTTAGCCGCTTTATTGACCAATTGTTATATCAATTATTTTCTACAAGTAGCTTATAGATCTAGTCAGGATCCTTAGTTTATTCTGAATTGAGACAGCGAGATTTGAAAGTTAATTAATACTTAAGTATCCGTAGATTTACCATTCATAACTTGCCGCCATTGTTATACGATACAATGCTATATTCCAAACTAGATAGCATAGTATAGTATAGTATAGTATAATATGGTCAATCAATCAGTAAAATCTATTAATCTTGATAAACTTCATTGTCAATTAAATTGTACTTTTTAACTAAATACATATAACGACTTAGATAACAAAGGTAACATAATAAATTAATACATAACTTGATATGGAAGTTATATAAACGGAACTCGTAGATAATACTCAATACTGAAAAATATATATAGCGTTATAACTGTGTTGGGATACAAGTTTGGGGTTATAATTTTATACCGAATTTGATATTTTATTGAAATTAAATCGAAATCATGACTCAGTCCAGAGCAGCAAAGCAAAAGGCTCAAGCTAATGGGAGCGCTGTGGTTCGTGGCAGAACTGAGGGGGGCAGTTGCCCTCTGACTCGTAGCCTTTTAAAATGCACTGCTTGCATGATGTTTGTGGATCAATTGGGTACGGGACATGATATTGCCAGGGGGGATATCTTTGTGTGTGCGCAATGTACGGAGTGTAAGGATCTAATTTGAGGGTCCCATCAAGCTCTTAGCTGCCTACATCAACGCCCGAGCTTGCACTTGATCATCACGCAACACAGCGGCAATGCCCAAGGCAGAATGCGTTGGTCCCATGGGAACTAGTAGTTGTTGGTGACTCTATTGTCGGGGAAACGGGGAACATGCTTTGTAAAAAGGATGGGTGGAACAGGACCAGGGTATGTCTGCCTGGGGCAAAGGTTGATGATGTTGTAGAGCGGATATCATTTTTTAAGGGCACAAAAGGTGATATAGTTGTACACGTTGGCACTAATAATATTAAGAGGTGTAAGAATATTTGCTGATGCTATCGAGGCAGTGTTAGGTGGGTCGGAAAACTGCTAGCTTGGGGGGAGACAAAGACCAATAGATTGACAGTAGCCACTGGCAGAGGTGAAAGAGATTCTTCTATTAGAATGAACAGAAGCCTGAAAAACAAGATGCATGGTATTTCAGAGACTGCTGGGAGCCATTGCGGTACAAGTAAACACATGGGTTGTGTTAGGGTAGCTAAGAATAGAAACAGGTGCAGGTATACTTGTGTGTACACCAATGCTAGGAGTTTAGTAAATAAATTTGATGAATTTGAGGTATTGCTCAAAACATCAAAGGCAGATATTGTTGGGATATCAGAGACGTGGTGTCACACAGATATAAGGGATGCAGAACTGCAATTTGGGGAGTACAACGTCTACAGAAAGGATAGACAGGATAGGAAGGGGGAGGGGTTATGCTATTAGTTAAGAAACACATAAAAACCAAGGAAGTGAAGCCAGTCGACATCGCTGGACAGTGCAGTGTTGAGTCAGTTTGGTGTGACATAAGCAATGGGAGATCAAAATTGAGAGTAGGAGTGTGCTATAGGCCTAATGACTCTGAGGAGTATAATAAGGAACTGTACAGGGAAATAGAGTGGGCCAGTAAATCAGAGAGTCTTATAATGGGAGATTTTAATTTCCCAGATATTGACTGGAATTTGGGGGCTGGTTACTCACGCACTAGCAGGGCTTTTGTGGATTTATTGGATGATTGTTTTCTACATCAGCATGTTCGGGAGGCAACTAGAGGGAGTAAAACTCTTGATTTGATTATCAGCAGTGATTCTTCATGCATTAAGAATCTGCAGATAAATGAAACACTAGGTGGCAGTGATCACAGTGTGCTGAAGTGGGATTTACTCAAAGAGGTAACTACCATTAGGGGTAAAGGGAAGGGTTATTGCTTCCGTAAAGGCGACTACGATGGACTGAGACAGTATTTAAATTCTATACAGTGGGACCAACTGATGATGTTACCAACAGCAAATTCAAAATAGAAAGCATTCAAAGAACTTATCTTGGAAGCTACTAGGCTTTACATACCAACAAAGAAATATTGTTCAAGGTTTAGGCCTAAATGGATGTCAGATGAACTAATGAGACATATGTCAGAGAAGAAAAATGCATGGGATACATATAAATTAAGGGGTGACATGGAAGCCTATGATAGATATAAGCTGGTCTGTAACCAAGTCACAAAGGAGATTAGGCAGGCAAAGGCAAATTATGAGAAATCCTTGGCAAAAGATGCAAAGAAAAACAGAAAAGAGTTCTTTACCTATGTAAACTGTAGAAGGAAAGGGATGAATCAGATTGGTCCACTGGATATTGATGGTTCAACAGTTGAACTGTTGATCCTCTGGCTAACAAACTAAATGGGTATTTTGCATCTACATTCACACATGATGTACTTATTCAGGAAGGGGAATACAAGAGGTGAAGTAAACTCTGGCAGTGAGCTGTATGATTTTATAATAACTGAGAGGAAAGTGCAGGAGAAATTGTTGAAGATAAACATAAAAAGGCCACCTGGGGTGGATGGGATCTATCCAGATATATTAAAGGAGGCAGCAAAGGAAGTAAGCAAACCCTGAGCCATAATTATGAGAGCTTCTTGGGACTCATTGAAGATACCCATGGACTAGAGGCCATGGACCATGGGCCCATGTGACCCCAATTCACAAAGGAGGATCAAAGGCTGACACAAGTAATTATAGACCTGTGATTTTAACTTCTGGTCCAGGAAAATTAATGGAGGCACTGGTACAAGAGGCACTACAGGATCATCTATACAAGACTTCAGTTATATCTCGGACACAGCATGGTTTTGTTAAGGGAAAGTCTTGTCTGACCAATTTGATTGGATACTGTGATGCAGTCACAAAAGAACTGGATGCGGTGATAACTTTGATATTATATATTTGGATCTTAGAAAGGCTTTTGATACTGTTGCACATGGAAGAATGCTGCACAAATTGGAGCAGTGTGGCATTGTAGGCAAATTGCTGCTATGGATAAAGGGATGGTTGAGGGGAAGAAGATAGAGAATGGTAATCAATGGACACTGCTCATCGTGGACTAATGTTATTAGTGTAGTTCCTCAGGGTTCAGTGTTGTGTCCATTGTTGTTTTCTGTATTTATAATTTAAAGCTTAACATACATGTTTGTAGACGATACAAAGGTTGGCAGGGTTGTTAAGGACACTACTGACAGTATGCTGCTACAACAGGATCTGGAAAGGTTGAGCAGATGGGCTGAGAGGTGGCAAATGAAGTTTAACATTAACAAATGTAAAGTACTACATATGGGAAACAGCAACCCCAGAGCAATGTATCAACTCCATGGTACTACACTGACAGTGGTAGAGAATGAAAAGGACCTGGGAGTAATTGTGCAGGCAGATATGAAGTTCTCTGAGCAGGGCAGATGGGCTGCAAGAGTAGCTCATGGTGTCTTATCAATGATATACAGGAATTTGTGTAGCAGGGATAAGGAGATGATTATTCCCTTGTATAAGGCAATGGTCAGGGCACACCTTGAGTATTGTATACAGGTCTGGAGGCCTCATTTCAAGAAGGATCTAGAGCTGCTGGAATGGGTACAGAGAAGGGCAACAAGATTAGTGAATGGAACAAAGGGTTGCTCTTACGAAGAAAGGCTTAAGTTTTGCAAATTACGGTATCTGGAGACTAAGCACCGACGAGTGATCTGATAGAGGTGTATAAAGCCTGGAATGGTTTGAGCATGCTCAATGCCGATGAGATTCTTCCTCTTGCTTAATAATCACCTGAGAGGGCATAAATTCAGATTGAGGAAAGACAAATGTATGATAGATATGCGGAAATTTGCCTTTAGCCAGCGGGTAGTTGGTTGGCGGAACAGACTTCCAACCGATTTTGTGGAAGTTGATAGCCTAAATAAATTTAAGGCTCAGCTGTAAAGGTATTTCTAACGAACAGAGGGGTGAAATGGAAGTTTTTTTTTTTTTTTTTTTTTTGGCTGATGAAATTTTTTGACAAATGCACTCTACCATGGAAGAGTGGATTTGTTCCCACACCGGTGTGGCACCCCCAGAAACCTCTCTCTCAGGCTTCTAGATTCCATTCAGAAGAGGTTAGTTTGGTTAATTAGTGACTCCTCTCAAACAGAGAGTCTCCAATCACTGTCTCATAGATGTATTGTTTCTGCTGCATGTCTTTTCTACAGATACTTCCATGGGTACTGTTCTTCTGAATTGGCTTCTATAATTCTCACTCTCTCTTTCAAAACAGTCCGAACCCATGCCACTACCAGCCAACATCCATTTACTGTCCAACTTCAAACTCACAGAACCAATTTTTCATCTTCCTCGTTTATCCATTCAACTGCCATTTTTCTGGAGCAACCTTCCCTCATATGTATTTCCTGAAAATTACAGTCTACAGAAGTTCAAGTCTGATGTCAACAAATATCTTCTTTTGTCTTCTCCACCTCAAGCACAGTACTAAGTTCTATAGGTTCTAATACAACCTATAGAACGTTTGTGGTTTTCATAAAAAAAAAAAAAAAAAGAAAAAAAAAAAGAAATTGTCCTACACTACAACAGAAGGAAGTTTGTTCCAACTATCAATCAACCACTGGCTAAAGGCAACTTTCCGCACATCTATTTTACAATTGTCTTTCATAAATTGAAATTGAGGAATGACGGTTGTAGAATAGATGTTTGGAAATTTGCCGTTAGCCAGTGGATGGTTGATAGTTGGCACCAACTTCATCTGTCATAGTGGAGGTCAGTTTATTAAAGGCAGAACTAGACAAATATTTGGAGTAAATGGATGGGTGAAATGCGAAAAGCTTTTTTTTTTTTTTTTTTTTGCTGATGCTATATAAGCTTGCTTTCTTGCACCGTGTGCAAGAAAGCAAGCTTACACAAAATAAGAAATTAGCATTAGCTTTCTTGCACCATGTGCAAGAAAGCTAATGCTAATTTCTTATTTTGTCCGCATCTTCTTTTGTGGCTGTTTCAATAACCACTACCATGTTCTTAACCTTCCTAAGTTCTTTATCTTAACGTGCTTCCAGGTTCTTAGTGATGACCTGTTGCACAGCTTCATTGGAGTCAATTGTACTTCGTTCTTCAGAATGAATTATTATTACATTTTCTTCCTTTCCTTGAGGTCTCTGTATGTCTATTTTCTTAACAGTCTTTTGAATCAGTTGACTCTCTTTGGGGTGCATAAGTCTTTATGTGCTGGGATGATTGTTCCTATTTAGCTTTCATTACTTTGTTTTAGATATGATGATCAGTTACTGCCAGTTTGCTTAGTCATAAGTTTTTTTACTTTGTTTTGGATATGATGATCAGTTACTGCCAGTTTGCTTAGTTATAAGCTTTTCTAGGCTTAGTCAGGGAGGGTTGCAATTTAGTTTTTCTCTATGTCCTTATTGGTGTCTTCTTGTGCAGTTTCTGAGATTGTATATCATCCAAATTGAAAGTCATTGTCTCATTGTATTTTTGATGATATATTCCTATCATCAGACTTATGATATAATGAGTTTTCTAAGTTAGTAATGGAATTAGTAAGTGTGGAATCCAACGGACCAATTTGGGCCTCATAAACAATAAAGGTCCGAAAGTTTTCTGATTTGTTTGAGTGGAAACCTAACTCCCCAAACGTTAGGGGGAGGGAACCACACTTTGGTAGTGATACAAGAATTTGTTAATCAAAAATAACAAAAGTTTTATCAAACACTAAAACTCACACTTCTCTACACAATTACAATATCTTTTGCCATTATTTACATAAATCTCATAGTCACCATTTCACAATAATGAAATGTGATCATGTGTTGTGATTCTCTCCAAGAAATAAAGAACCCCTATGCGATAACAGCAATCACCATTTTCGAACGAGTCTGTTAATGCCTAAGAATTTGAAATACTCAGAGTTCATTAAAAAGCAAAAGAAAACGTACAAAATCAATCGGACTTGATAAAATTTATTATTCTGCATTTATTGCAATAAATAATACCATTTTGCATCCTAGAATAACTAAATACCAAAAAACCACTTAGGTGTAAGTCTTCAATACTTACCAGCAATCACAAAGTTGATGCTACTGTATGCATCAAGTTCCACTGCTAGTCAAACAAAGTACCTACCACCGTGTACAAGCAGGAGCATCGCATAGACACATCTTTCCTCATCAGCATCCACAGGCAAACAACATACAGAAAGGACATAGTATTGATTGTCAAGCAGCACTGATGTCCCCCAACCCTGTTGGTCTATCTGTTGTTCCTCCAGCGATTTAGGACACACAACAGAAAACTGTTGCTGTACATTTTTGCGTTCAACGGAAATTGCATTTAGATCCTGAACTCCATGTCAAACTTTACAATTCCGATTACCAACAATATCAGATTCTTGGGATTAACTCTTGACAATAAGTTAAACTTCCTTGAACATATTAAATTTGTTCGTAATAACTGTCTCAAAAAGATGAACATACTAAGCGCCTTATCTGCCCTGTCTTGGGGCAGATAAAGCTCTTAGTATGCTCTTAGTCTGCCCTGTCTTGGATCATACGTTGTTACTTTGATTATATAGGACACTGATTAGATCCCATTGGGATTATGGGGCTCCAGTCTATGATTCTGCCTGAAGGAGTGTACTATGCTGGCTAAATCCTATAAAACACAATGCATTATGGATTGCACTTGGAACCTTCAGGACATCTCCAATTCATAGTCTATATATTGTAGCTCACGAACCCCTTTTGCACCTCCGCAGAAAAATGTTACCACTTAAGTATACAGCCAAAATAAAAAGTTGCTGTCCACATTATGTTCACCCATACCTCTTCAATCCACAATTAACTAACCTTTATAGAAATAAACGTAGTAAAATAAGACCAGCAGGCCTATGGCTTCTTGAAATATCACAGAGTTGGAAAGTTCCTCTTCACAATAGTCAACAGGTAATGAATTACTCTCACCCACCTTGGACTCCCCTTCCTTAACTGAATTGTGATGATACCTATTTTCTTCAGTGGGGTAAGAATCTTCTACTGACTCTTGACGTGAAACAACTCCAAGTCAGACTATATTGATTTTCTGCCAATATATACTGTTTGGTTCAAATCTCAATCAATCAATCATTGGAGCAGCAGCAGTGTTTCCCTCTGCTATAATTTCAGCTTCCCTTCCTCCTGAGTATAGCAACTTTTCTGCAGAATTACATGGAATAAAATTAGCTTAGAAAATCTGAATCTTCGCCCATCACCAAAATATATAATTTACACCGACTCTCCAGTTCAATTAGAGCAATACAAAATCCTTCCTATATGAATCACTCTGTTTTAATCCAAATCAGGAGGTTGCTCTTGAAAATTGAACAACATCAACAATTAGTGAACTTTTATTGGATTCCAGCACATTCAGGGATAAAAGGGAATGAACGGGCAGATATATCTGCAAAAAATCCCTCCACATTATATTTGACCTCTGTCCATATTCCAGCCACTGACCATGTTGTCATCATAAAAGCAGCATGCCTTGAACAGTGGAAAGAGCTATGGCACACCCAGACTAATAATAAACTTTTCCAGTTGAAACAGGAACCAAAATTTTGGCACTCGAGCATCCAGACAATTTGAAGGAAAGAAGTGGTACTTGCACAGGCAAGAATAGGACATACTCATCTGATCCACCTCCATCTACTCACAGGTGATGATCCTCCTCATTGTCCACACTGCCCAACACATATAACATTCAAACATATTCTTATTGCCTGTCCTCATTATCACCAGGACAGAACATCAGTCCTGCTTTCTCTGACTAAACTGCAAGAACCGATATCACTAGAGCATATTATTGGCAACCAGGCAAACATTAATGAACTTTTCTGTTTTCGGAAAAAAATTGGATAATATAATCATCGACTCTGAATAGGTTTCTAAAATGAAATTGAAGTGTCTTTAATTTGAAATTACTTCTAACACATCCATATGGATAGGCACACTATGGCCAGTGTAGCTTATGCACCACTAAGCACTCATAACACACACACACACACACACACACACACACACCTACCTAGTGGGACCTCACGTTGCTCGCTATTGCCCCAAATCAGCAGGCCAGGTATAGTAGGGAATAGAAAGGTCTCAGCTGGAGCAAACCCTGCACAATGCCTGAGCTTGCCAGGTAGGGCCCAAGGGAGTACAGAAAGGACTTTTAATTATTATTTATTTATTTATAAAAGAAGGCAGTCCCAGCCAGCTTACCTGGCAGCCCCACCATCTACTGCAATACTGTCAGGTAATTTATAGCATAACGTATACTACCATTAGTTGGCTAGCATGCGGAGACAGCCAGAGATCATCTGCCAGCATACTGGATTATTTATATATGAATAATATCAAATACAGCATTAAATGTCTACCAGCCTACTGATAAAATCATACATAGCATCAATATTAGTTCATATATCAGTAAACCAGCTATTTCACACTAAAGCTGATCATGATTCTGCTTGTCTTGATTATAGGATGTTTTTCTCACAAGGAAATATTTAACTGTTTCACCTCACCACAGAAAGTTGACTGTGCATTCTCTATATAAAATCACAATCAGGATAAGTCAAGAACTTCATGTACTAACGAAAGCAGGAACAGAGCCATTCATTTGTCAGATGGCCCATAGGTGTGTATCCAGGAGCCAGTACTTTTAAATCTCAGATTTAAATTATAATCAGTTTTTTTAAAAACAGACAGGAAACACTGGAAGAAGAACCTCACAGTGGATGCCCTTCAATGTCAATAAACGATGAAAAATGTCACAAAAGTGAAGGAATTCGTGCAAAATGATAGGCAAATGACTGTTGTTGAGATTGTTCATGAAGTTGGACTGTCTGTGGACTAAGTACACACAATGCTGATACAAGATTTAGGGATGTATTGCATGCATGTGCAAAGTTTATTCCACGCTTGCTGTCAGATGATCAAGTGGACTACAGGAAAGCATCACAGGTGATTTGTTTGAAAAATCTATGCAGGATTTCTAAGCAGCTTCCTAAGAAAAGTCGCCA
This sequence comes from Mastigoproctus giganteus, assembly GCF_048544385.1. Taxonomy (NCBI): domain Eukaryota; kingdom Metazoa; phylum Arthropoda; class Arachnida; order Uropygi; family Thelyphonidae; genus Mastigoproctus; species Mastigoproctus giganteus. The sequence continues at coordinate 51,886,029 of NC_143576.1, read as the reverse complement.
CTGGGGATGAGAGTTGGGTCAGGCCTACGATCCTGAGATCAAGATGGAATGATCTAAACGACACACAAAAATTTCCCCATGGCCCAAGAAGTTTTGTGGAACAAAATCCAATGTGAAAGTCGTAATAATGGGGGCATAGTGCACTACAAATTTTTGGCTGTGGAGAGAGTAGCATCAGTGCTGCGTAAGTGCTTTAAGGTTTTGGCACATTTGCTTAAGAATGGGAGGCAAAGGTGACCTCAAAAATGGAAAGATCCTGCACCATGAAAATGAGCCCAATCACGCAGCAATGGCATTTCAGCAGTTCTTGGCTGCAAAAATAATCATGATAATGCAGCAGCCTCTCTTTCCTCCCCCCCCCACAACCTTGCACAATCTTCTTGCTTCTTCTAATTTCTTGCTGTTCCCTAAACTGAAAATGGGACCTTTGGGTCATCGTTTTGCTACAGTGGGTGACATCAAAGAAAACACTGAAGCAGCCCTTTCATGTGTCACAGTTGTGCCAAACATAATTTTAAAGAATGTTTCAAAGCTCATGGAGCAAGCAAGCGTGTGTGTGTGTGTGTGTGTGTGTGTGTGTGTGTGTGTGTGTGTGTGTGTGTGTGTGTGTGTGTGTGTGTGTGTGTGTACATGCACACAGAAAGGAGGGTACTTTCAAGGTGATTAGGTCAGTAAACCCAACTGTTCACTTAATAAACTTTTATAATAAAATGATATATAGCGAATGATAATATGAATTTTATTGACTTTTTCCCCCTTTTTTTTTAGCTGATGATATTTTCATGTACCTTCACCAGCTTCTTTGTGCAAATATTAACTGGATAAAATATAGTCTTGGAATTTCACAACTCCTCTCATTAGATCCTGTAGTCAATCTCATAACTCCCTCACCTATCCCAGTTAATTATGATATACCAACCAGCCAAGATACTATGGGCAGTAGTGTGAATTATGCCACATGTACTTCTCCAGAAAAAATAAAAATATCCACAGACAACTGCAAAGGTAATATTTTAGCTTTAAAAATTTTTGTGCATATTTTCAGATAAAGCACATATAATTTTTTATTCTGGTGTTCTCAATTTCATTTCTTAAAATAAAAACTCTCTAAAATAGCTTTCCTTTTCCAGGGTACTAAAATAATGATAATGTTCTGAAATACAGTAAAATCCTCAGGGATTGAGAGCTGCCACATTTTAAAATTTTTTGGATTTTAAAATCTAGCAGCTCTCAATCCCTGAGGTGCTTTCACCGACTAAGCTGGTGAAGTGCCTCTTCATCAGCTTAGTCGGTGAATGGTGTGCTCCAGTATATATTGTTGCAAGAGTCAGCTGAGCATGATCATGCATCATTATGGAATTCTGCTCTACTGACACCAGACTCGTGATGCATGATCATGCTCAGCTGACTTTTTTTAGACTGCGATGCTTTGGAGAATCACCCCTTACGGTTCTCCCGCGAGCCACAGTACTACTGCTACCTTATGCTTGTTACTTTGCTGCTCTAGTCTAGGTCATGATTCCGTTTAAGTATAATTTAATTAACAATGAAATTTAATAAGATTAATAAATTTTACTGATTAATTGATAATACTATACTAATCTAACAGATTTCTAATACAGTGCTACGTATTTCGCTATTTAGTTTTACACTATTCCGTCATGATTCCGTTTAAGTATAATTTAATTAACAATGAAATTTAATAAGATTAATAAATTTTACTGATTAATTGATAATACTATACTAATCTAACAGATTTCTAATACAGTGCTACATATTTCGCTATTTAGTTTTACACTAAGTTCGGATTTACGTTATGCTATTCCCTATCATATAACAATGATGGCAAGTTGCGAACGGTAAGATCTAACTAAGTATTATCTATCAGAATCACTATCTAAATTCTAATAAACCAACTAGCTTGACTAGGACTATAAAGCTATTTATAGAAAATAATTTAGTATAACAATTAAGTCAATAAAACAACTAAATATATATGAAAACTTATAAAAACTTAGTGTTTGCCGGAGCTGCGAAAATCTTGGCCAACATGGTATAACCTCCTTATATCCTAAGTACCTATTACTGTAACTATTGCTGTGGTATATTTGTATAATTGTAGGAACCTAATAGTCCAATAAATAAGAAAAGATATTTTGTATTTGGGGTAGAAAGAAAGTAGAAATTTGATAAACATATTTTTATAATGGTACAGTGCCTATTTTAGGGGACACCTGTGGAAAGTGCATCACTTGTACACCTCTAGTGCCGGGCCTTCAGACTGTATGTATAATACAGGTCTGCAGGCCCATTTGCAATAGTTAAGCTGCCAAGATGCAGCCTAACCATCTCCTTGTCCCTGCTGGCACAATTCTTGTATATCATTGACAGAACACCATGAGCTGTCCTAGCAGTCTGTACTGCTCAGAAATCTCCATGTTAAACTGTACACCTAGGTTTCATTGATTGTCCTAAAACTGAGTGTGGTACTAATTGATATCTTATTCTGGGATAACTGTTGCCCATATGCAGTACCTTTAGCATTAGCATTAGTAGAGGCATTGGATGCAAGAAAGCAAGCTTATGCAGCATCAGCCAAAAAAAAAAAACCCAGAGCTGCTGGAACGAGTACAGAGAAGGGCAACAAGATTAGTGAATGGAACAAAGGGGTGCTCTTACGAAGAAAGGCTTAAATTTTGCAAATTACAGTGTCTGGAGACTAGGCACCAGCGAGGTGATCTGATAGAGGTGTATAAAGCCTTGAATGGTTTAAGCATGCTCAGTGCTGATGGGATTCTTCCTCTAGCTCAGAAAAATCACCTGAGAGGGCATAAATTCAAATTGAGAAAAGACAGATGTAGGATAGACGTGCGGAAATTTGCCTTTAGCCAGCGGGTGGTTGGTTGGTGGAACAGACTCCCATCCCTTGTGGTGGAGGTTGATAGCCTAAATAAGTTTAAGGCTCAGCTGAACAGGTATTTTGAATGAACAGAGGGGTGAAGTGGAAGTGGGTTTTTTTTTTTTTTTTTTTGGCTGATGCTTCGTAAGCTTGCTTTCTTGCATCAAATGCCTCTACTAATGCTAATGCTAATGCTAATTTATAAAATAGTTTCTACATTTATGAAGACTTTATAAAGTCTTCATAAATGTAGAAACTATTTTAAAAAAAGGCTTAGAGGGGAACAGGTATCCTGTGTGTTATCAGACACTCAGCCTAAAACACTGATGGATCCAATATCTCTCTATTACAGAAGATTTAGGAGAAGTCCGGTTGGCCTGCCTCCCTAAAACCCACTCATGCACACCTTCTCGATGGTAAGCCCTGTTACATCACTTAGGTGGCAACGAACGTATAGAGTGGTTCTCTTCAAGACGCCTGGTCAGCGTGAAGAGGAAAAGACCAAACCCTCCAGCAATGAGAGCACAACAATACAAATGGCCCTCAGTCCCCAGCAGCTTTCACTCTCCCTCTTACGGCAGCGAGAGGATCAGAGGGGAAGCAGAGGGTGCTAAGAATCTCTGGGTACGACCAGGCTGCCATGCACGGAAATTGAACTTGGCCTGTTATAACGTACGATCACTCATCGGTCAAGACAGGATATTAGAGCTGGAAAAGGAATTAGAAAATGTAAATTGGAATATCATCGGTTTGGCTGAAACAAGAAGAAGAAATGAATCACTTATCAGTTTATCAAGTGGAAATCTGCTGTACACCAATGGAAACAGTGAAAGGAGTGAAGGTGGAGTTGGGTTTCTGGTCCATAAAGATTTTAAAAACAACATTTTGGAATTCAAAAGTACATCACCAAGGGTGTCAAGACTAATACTCAAGATTTCTAAGAGGTACAAGCTAAAGATTATAATGATTTATGCACCAACATCGAGCCATGATGATGAAGAGGTTGAAGAAATGTACACTGAAATTGAGAGTCTTCTAGATGAGCAGAAAACCCACTACACTATTATTATGGGGGATTTCAATGCTAAGGTTGGAAAAAGGCAAAACAGCGCAGAAAGAGGAACTATAGGAAATTTTGGAATTGGTGAAAGAAATAAAAGAGGTGAAAGACTTGTGGAATTTGCAGAATCTCAAGGAATGTCAGTAATGAACACTTTTTTCAAGAAAAGGGTGAACAGAAAGTGGACATGGAAGAGTCCAAATGGATTAACAACTAATGAAATCGACTTCATCCTCACTAACAGAAGATATATTGTGAATGATGTTACCGTCCTGAATAAGGTAAATGTTGGAAGTGATCATAGAATGGTAAGATGTACACTTGATATAGATGTAGGAAAGGAAAGGAAAAAACTGACTCGAGTAAATAATACAAAGGTCTTTGAGATAACAGAGGAAGAAAAAAAGCAGTATGTACTGGAACTTAAGAACAAGTTTGAGCTTCTGCAGACTGCTCAGGACCAAGATATCGACGAGGAATATTACAACTTTCTGAAAGTGATAACGCCCAAGAAACCTATAGGGAAACAGAAATCCAAAGAAGAAAAAATTAGTCAAGAAACACTTGTCATGATGAACCAAAGACGACAAATGAAGAGCAAGAAAAACACTGACAGGGAGAAAATTGAGTATACTGAGTTATGCAAAGCCATTAGAAAGAGACTCAGAGAGGACATAAGAAGATTTAACACAAGAAAAGTAGAACAAGCATTAAGGGAAAACAAAGGATTGAAATCAGCAGCCATGAGCAGTAATACAGAAAGACAAATGATACTGAAACTGAAGAATAGCGATGGTGTACTTATAAACAGCAGAGAAGGCATAATTCAAATAGCAGAAGACTACTATAGAGAATTATACAAGGAGCGAGGGAATGATACCAGCAGTGGGGAAGATGGATTGCAAAGTAGCAACACATACGACATACCCGATATTCTTCCTGATGAGGTAGAACATGCATTGAAGAAAATGAAGAATCAGAAAGCCCCGGGGGAAGATGAAGTTACTGTAGAGTTGTTAAAATTGGGAGGAAGAGACATAACACAAAAACTGGCAAGGCTCTTCACAAAGTGCATTAGAAAAGGTGTGATGCCTAAGCAGTGGAATAATGCAATCATAGTTTTGCTGCATAAGAAAGGAGATAAATCAGAAATTGGAAATTATAGACCAATTAGCTTGTTATCCCATATCTACAAGTTGTTCACAAGGGTCATTACTAACAGATTAGAAAGAATACTTGATGAGAATCAACCGAAAGAGCAAGCTGGCTTTAGGACAGGATTCTCAACTATGGATCACCTTCACGTAATATCACAGCTAATGGAGAAAGCAAATGAATATAAAACACCATTATGCCTGGCATTTGTGGATTATGAAAAGGCATTTGACTCCATACAGCATAAGGCAATGTTTTGGGCACTGGAAAGACAAGGCATAGATACTCCATATATTATGATTTTGAAGAAAATATATGAGAGTGCTACATCCTTTATTAGACTAGACAAAGACAGTAGGAAATTTAAAATCGAGAAAGGAGTTCGACAAGGAGACACAATATCTCCGAAGCTGTTTACTGCTGCCCTTGAGGAAGCTTTCAGAAGATTAGACTGGTCGCAGAAAGGAGTCAATGTGAACGGAGAGTACCTAAACCATTTACGATTTGCAGATGACATTGTAGTCATAAGCCACGATCCCAAAGAATTAGAGGAAAATCTTAATCAGTTATGTACAGTTAGTAAGGATTTTGGACTAAAGATGAATATGGCTAAAACAAAAGTAATGATGAACAGGTATGCCACGGAAAGGGAAATAATGATTGAAGGAGCAGTAATTGAAAAGGTGGAGTCATATACTTATCTGGGACAAGTTATTAGCTGTAATAATGATAAATGGCTGGAAGTCAAGAGAAGAATAAATTTTGGATGGATAGCATTCAGGAAATATAGTCACATACTGAAGAGCAATATCCCAGTTTGTCTGAAACGTAAAATAATGAATCAATGTATACTCCCCATCATGACTTATGGAAGTGAAACTTGGGCACTCACCAAAAGAATGGAAGAGAAGCTAAGAACTACACAGCGAAGAATGGAACGAATTATATTGGGAATTAGACTGTTAGATAAGAAGAGAAACACATGGATTAGGCAGCAAACTCAAGTAAAGGACATTCTTATCAAAACTAAAGAACTAAAATGGTCTTGGGCAGGACACATAGCTAGAAGACATGATGACAGATGGACTAAGAAAATAACAGAATGGTACCCAAGAGGAGCTAGAAGAAAACCTGGAAGACAAAGGCGGAGATGGATAGATGAAATTCATGAGTTTTTGAGTAGTAAATGGATGGCCAGTGCTCAAAACAGAAGGAACTGGAAAGTTGCTGGAGAGGCCTTCATCCTGCAGTGGATTGAAAATGGCTGATGATGATGATGATGATTTCAAATGCAAGTGCTGAACGCTCATTTTCGGTGTTGAAACAAATTAAAAATTATTTAAGAAGCAACTTGTACCAAAATAAAACAAGTGACATCATTATTATTCATTAAATCAGATGCAATGGACTCAATTACTTATGATGATATTATAGATATATTTACCAGAAAAAAAAAAAAAAACGTTAGTTATTTTTTTTTAAAAATTAATACATATATCGTATTTCCCCAGGTATAAGACGCACCTTAATTTTGAGGCCCGATATTTGAAAAAATAAAATGTATTACATAAAGTTATTGAACTCAAGTTTTATTCATCATAAAATTCATACAACTCCTCATTACTTGAATTCAGCACTGTAAGAAAATCTTTTCTGAGCCATTTCTGGGCAGAATGTGGCAAAACGTAACCTAATATACCAGTAACAAGTGCGAAACAATGAGCGCAAAAAAGCGGGAAATGCAAGTAAAAAAAAATCTACAACCACTGTATAAGACACACCCAGTTTTTAGACCACAAATTTTTCGAAAAAAGGTGTCTTATACATGGAGAAATACGATATACTTATGTATGTATAATACTTTATTTTTAATACATACAAACTTTTAATACATACACACTGGTATATACATTTGTATATACCAGTGCTGTGTTATTTTTATTTTATTAAAATGAGTTTTTATAGAAATGTTGATTTTTATTTTCAGTAAATTAAAAAATATATCTATGAATTTAATTAAATGAAATAAATGTTTGAAGCATTTTTTTTTTACTTTGTACTGACTTGACCTGACCTTTTGGAACCTCATAATTGTGTTGCGCCTAGGGCCTCCAAAAGTGTAAATGTGGCCCTGTTGATATCGTATCTGACTAATCTGATTGGTTATTATGATGCCATAACAAAGTAACTACATGCAGAAAATAATCTTGATATTATATATTTAGATTTCAGTGAAGTTTTGACACACACTGTTCCTCATGAATGACTACTGTACAAAGTGGAGCAGTGTGGCATTCCAGGGAAGTCACTACTATGGATAAAGGGTTGGTTGAGTGGCAGAAGAAAGACAATGGCTATAAGTGGTCACTGCTCTTCTTGGCCTAATGTTATTAGTGGAGATCTTCATGGTTCAGTGATGTGCCCACCACAGTTTACGATCATTACTGATATTGATGAAGGCATATCAAGCATTTGGCTAAGTTTGCAGAAAGTACAAAGGTTGGTAGAATTGTTAATGACAGGAGCGAAGGCATACTATACCAACATGACTGAAAATTTGTATGGATGAGTTGAGAAGTGGCAAATGATATTTAACATTGATAAACACAAGGTAGGTTTTCCAACAGGGATAAGGAGGTGATTATTCTATTGTATAAGGCAATGGTCAGGCCACACCTAGAGTACTGTATACAGGTCTGGAGGCCTCATTTCAAGAAGGATGTAGAGCTGCTGGAACGAGTACAGAGAAGGGCAACAAGATTAGTGAATGGAACAAAGGGGTGCTCTTACGAAGAAAGGCTTAAGTTTTGCAAATTACAGTGTCTGGAGACTAGGCACTAGCGAGGTGATCTGATAGAGGTGTATAAAACCTCGAATGGTTTAAGCATGCTCAATGCTGATGGGATTCTTCCTCTAGCTCAGAAAAATCACCTGAGAGGGCATAAATTCAAATTGAGGAAAGACAGATGTAGGATAGACGTGCGGAAATTTGCCTTTAGCCAGCGGGTGGTTGGTTGGTGGAACAGACTCCCATCCCTTGTGGTGGAGGTTGATAGCCTAAATAAGTTTAAGGCTCAGCTGGACAGGTATTTTGAATGAACAGAGGAGTGAAGTGGAAGTGGGTTTTTTTTTTTTTTTTTTTCTGTTTTTTTTGGCTGATGCTGCATAAACTTGCTTTCTTGCATCAAATGCCTCTACTAATGCTAATGCTAATGTCTCATTAGTTCATCTGACATCCATTTAGGCCTAAACCTTGAACAATATTTCTTAGTTGGTATGTAAAGCCTAGTAGCTTCCAAGATAAGTTCTTTGAATGCTTCCCATTTTGAATTTGCTGTTGGTAACATCATCAGTTGGTCCCACTGTATAGAATTTAAATACTGTCTCAGACCATCGTAGTCGACTTTACGAAAGCAATAACCCTTCCCTTTACCCCTGATTGCAGTTACCTCTTTGAGTAAATCCCAAAAATATCTTAGTTGTATTAAAATAACAATAATAAATTTATTAAAAAATATATTCTTACCGACTCCGACAGCTACTTTAACCATATAATTATAGGTATATTTACTCGTATACTGCTATACAATTATTAACCTAATACTAATTAGGTTAGTATTTGTATAATGGTAACTAAACTCTCAGTTGTTATGCGTGCATACGAACGAAGGTTAACTTCAATCGGTTAGGGCCATGCAATAAAACAATATTTAAAAAGGAGGCGGGAGGGCTCACAAATTTTTCAGGGATTCTAGTTTTTATATTATGAATTTAAAATTTAAAAATAAGTATTTTGTTTTGCAACTATAACTAGTCTGTTTTTTATATAGTTGTTTGTGAGGAGTTAGGTTTTAAAGTGAGGCCCCCAGCTTGTGCCTAATGAACATTATTAGTATTAGTAATAGCCGCATGGTGCTAGAAAGCCTATTGCTTCACCAGCCAAAAAAAAACAAAAAAAAAAAAATTAAATTAAATTAAACAATGATAAAAAAAAGCTAATAATTAATAAAAGAAAAGGAAATTAAACCTATCATCCAATGCGTTTCCCTCACCTGAAGGTACTATCCAGATGACCATTGAATTTCCCCAAACTGTCAACCTCTACCATCCATGTAGTCATCTTATTGCAGTAATTTATAACTCGCTGGCTAAAATAAAACTTCCTGCAGTCCAATCTAAACATCTTCCCCCGTAACTTAAATTTATGTCCGCTAGTTCTAGCATCATTCATAATCTTGAAAATTTCGACCTTCATTTTACTAATGCCTCTCAGAGCCTTAAACACCTCAGTCAAATCTCCTCTAAGGTGTCTAGTTTCCAAACTCTGCAACCCACATATTCAAAGTCTTTCTTCAAAAGGACGCTCTTTTGCCAATCTCACCAGGCAAGTTACCCATCTTTGCACCCTTTCAAGAAGCTCGATATCTTTCTTTAGTTGCAGTCTCCATACTTGAATACAGTATTCCAAGTTGGTCTAACAAAAGCCTTATATAATGGGATTAACACGTCCCTGTCTCTACTTGCAAAAGTTCGATAGATCTTCGATAGGACACCATGAGCCTTCCTTACAACCTGTTCACAATGCTCAGAGAATTTCATGTCTGACCGTATCGTAACACCCAATCCCTTTCCTCCAGTACTGGGTTTACTTGAACTCCACCAAGTGAATAAGTAATTTTGGGATTACTGCTTCCCAGGTATAGTACCTTACACTTTGTTGGATTAAAGCATAGCTGCCATTTTTCTGACCATCCCTGAAGTCTATCTAGGTCTCTCTGAAGAAGCTTAGCTTGACAGTGATCATTAACTACTCTACAGATTTTAACATCATCTGCAAATTTAGACATCACACTCTCTATCCCTTCATCAATGCCGTTTATGAAAATTAAGAACAACAGTGGTCCTAATACTGATCCTTGGGGAACTCCACTTCTTACATCAACCCAATCTGAGGAATAGCCATTTATCACAACCATCTGCCTCCTGCCCTGAAGCCATCCTGCTATCCATCTAAGGATTTTCCCAGTGATTCCAACCTGTTCCAGCTTATAAAGCAACCTCTCATTTGGGACTGAGTCAAAAGCTTTGCTGAAATCTAAGTAAATAATGTTGAAATTATTCCCTAAATCCAGCTCATGAGTGACCCTTTCAAAATAGCGGACCAGATTTGTTAAACATGATTTTCCCTTTACAAAGCCATGCTGAGTATCCTTGAGAATTTCAGTTCTATCCAAATGATCCTGAATGCCACCCTTGATCATTGTCTCCATGATTTTCCCTACCACTGAAGTCAGACTGACAGTCGATAATTTCCCACTTCACTCTTAGAACCATCCTTATGTATGGGAGATACATTGGCACTTTTCCAATCCAACGGAATCTCCCCAGAGCCTAATGATGCTCACATAATTAGCCTCAATGGTTCAGTGCACTCACTTGTCGCCTCCCTTAAGATTATAGGGTATATTCCATCAACTCCAGGAGGCTTACTGGCCTGTAGGCTCGAAAGTTTTTTCATTAAATAATCTTGCGAAATTTCACTATCATTAATTACATGTTTTTCAACTTTGCTCCCACAATTTCCCATTTCCACAAAAGGTTTTTTATCAATGCAAAGTAACTGTTGAGTTCATCTGCAATGGCGCCTGGTGTATTTAATACTATCCCCTTTCCCTTACGTAAAGGTCCAATCTGGTTTGGCCTGTTATTCTTAGCATTTATATATGTGAAGAATTCCTTATCCCACCCCTCTTTGCTCTGTTTGCTAGCAATTTCTCATAAACTGCCTTTGCCTGTCAAACCTTTTCTGTGGCTCTATTATAGATCATCTTGTAGCTGTTATAGGCTTCAGTACTTTTCATTACTCTGTAACTTTTCCATGCCACCCTTTTCTGCTCAAGTAATGTGGCAATTTCAGTAATCATGCAACTTGGAACCCTCCTCGTAGATTATTTCTTAATGGTAAATACGCATTCAAGGCATCTGTGAGTAATGTTTTAAAGGCATACCACAGTTCAATTGTATTCATTCTCCGTGTGATATCTACCCAGTTAGGGTGCTTTCCGGCGCCTCCGTAGCCAGGTGGGAAGGAGCAGCAGTGATTAGCACATGCTTCTTGATTAGACCGGGGTTGGAGCCCGTCACCACCAAATACAGAGGATGTGGAAAGGTCAGGGAATGACCACCACATATCCTGAAGCAATGTGGCCTTAGTTGCTAATGCTCCTAAAAACCAAATAACAAACAAACAACTACCCAGTTAATAGAGACCATGTAGCGCCGTAAGGCATCATAATTTCCTTTTCTGAAATCATTACCCATTCCTTTGCCTTTTACTACTGCTACCTCTCTCTCTCTCTCTCTCTCTCTCTCTCTCTCTCTCTCTCTCTCTCTCTCTCTCTCTCTCTCTCTCTCTCTCTCTCTTCATCATCCACCGTAGAACTCCGTGATCACTTCCTACTACTGGTTCCTCCTGTCAGCCCTGTTATTTCATTCTGATTCATGGGTGATGATGAGGTCTAGAATATTCTTTGCTCTAGTACTTTCCTTGACATATTGATACAAATAACAGTCTTCTAGTTGATTTAAAAATGTTGTTCCCCATGTCGAGTTTCCTTCCCATTTACTCCAATCAATTAGAGGCAAATTTAAATCACCCATAATAAGACATTGACACTTACTTGCCCATATTTGCATGTAGAGGCTTTCATCATAATCTGCACAATCACCTGGTTTGTAGATTACTCCTACTCGCATTATACCTTCGTTTCCAACTATCTCACACCATACAGATTCTATTAGCATTAGTAGAGGCATATGATGCAAGAAAGCAAGCTTATGCAGCATCAGCCAAAACAAAAAAAAAAAAAAAAAAAAACACTTCCACTTCACCCCTCCGTTCATTCGAAATACCTGTCCAGCTGAGCCTTAAATTTATTTAGGCTATCAACTTCGACAACAAGGGATGGAAGTCTGTTCCACCAACCACCTACCCGCTGGCTAAAGGCAAATTTCCGCACATCTATCCTACATCTGTCTTTCCTCAATCTGAATTTATGCCCTCTCAGATGATTATTCTGAGCAAGATTCAGTATCCCATCAGCATTGAGCATACTCAAACCATTCAAGGTTTTGTACGCCTCTATCAGATCTCCTCGCTGGTGCCTAGTCTCCAGACACTGTAATTTGCAAAACTTAAGCCTTTCTTCGTAAGAGCAACCCTTCGTTCCGTTCACTAACCTTGTTGCCCTTCTCTGTACTCGTTCCAGTAGCTCTATATCCTTCTTGAAATGAGGCCTCCAGACTTGTATACAGTACTCAAGGTGCGATCTGACCATTGCCTTATACAAGGGAATAATCACCTCCCTATCCCTGCTAGAAAAATTCCTATATATCATTGATAAGACACCATGATCTACCCTTGCAGCCCATCTGCACTGCTCAGAGAACTTCATATCTGCCTGCACAATTACCCCCAGGTCCTTTTCATTCTCTACCACTGTCAGTGTAGTACCACAGAGTTGATACGTTGCTCTGGGGTTGCTGTTTCCCATATGTAGTACTTTACATTTGTCAATGTTAAACTTCATTTGCCACCTCTCAGCCCATCTGCTCAACCTTTCCAGATCCTGCCTTATACAAGGGAATAATCACCTCCCTATCCCTGCTAGAAAAATTCCTATATATCATTGATAAGACACCATGAGCTACCCTTGCAGCCCATCTGCACTGCTCAGAAAACTTCATATCATGCCTGCACAATTACCCCTAGGTCCTTTTCATTCTCTACCACTGTCAGTGTAGTACCACAGAGTTGATACGTTGCTCTGGGGTTGCTGTTTCCCATATGTAGTACTTTACATTTGTCAATGTTAAACTTCATTTGCCACCTCTCAGCCCATCTGCTCAACCTTTCCAGATCCTGCTTCCGCAGCATAGTGTCACTGGCGTCCTTAACAACCCTACCTACCTTTGTATCGTCTGCAAACTTGGACATTAAGCTTGATATACCATCATCAATATTATTTATAAATACAGAAAACAACAATGGACCCAACACTGAACCCTGAGGGACTCCACTAATAACATTAGTCTACGATGAGCAGTGTCCATTAATTACCACTCTCTGTCTTCTGCCACTCAACCATCTCTTTATCCATAGCAACAATTTGCCCATTATCCCTTCCCTTTATCCATAGCAACCAACCATCCCTTTATCCATAGCAACAACTGCTGCACAAATTGGAGCAGTTGTTGCTATGGACGTTTTGCAGCAGTCTTCCATGTGCAACAGTATCAAAAGCCTTTCTAAGATCCAAATATATAATATCAAAGTTATTCCCTGCATCCAGTTCTTTTGTGACTGCATCATAGTATCAAATCAAATTGGTCAGGCAAGACCTTCCCTTAACAAAACCATGCTGTGTCTGAGCTATAACTGAATTCTTGTCAAGATGATCCTGCAGTGCTTCTTTAACCAGTGCTTCCATTAATTTTTCTGGAACAGAAGTTAAACTCACCGGTCTATAATTACTTGTGTCAGCCTTTGATCCTCCTTTGTGAATTGGGGTTACATTTGCACATCTCCAGTCTGTGGGTACATACCCTGAGTCCAAGGAAGCTGTCATAATTATGGCTAACGGATTGCTTACTTCCTTTGCTGCCTCCTTTAATATAACTGGATAGATCCCATCCACCCCAGGTGCCTTTCATGTATTTATCTTCAAAAATTTCTCCTCCACTTTACTCTCAATTATTACAAGATCATCTAACAGTCCCACCATCGTGAACGTGCAAGCAGAGGATTTGGCTGTCATAGACCGTCCGGACTTCGCCGAAATTGGGTCCACTTGACTTGAGTGTCACCCGAATATCAGTTCCATCAGCGTTTTAGACTCCCACGTAGCAAGTACAGCTTGTCTGGCATATCTGAGAGAATGTCTGTGACAACCTCAAGGACCACATTTATCCTACTGCCCTTTGTGAACAGGAGAGATATTTGCACATCTTCAATTCATAAGAACCTCCTTTGAATCGAACAGTGTTCTCATAATTAAGGTTTACTAACTACTCTTGCTGGTTCTTTTAATATAACTGATAATTCCTTTAACCCTAGGTGCCTTATTTACTTTTAGCTTTAATAATTTCTTGTTAGTTACACAAAGTAATTTAGCTCCCTCTTATAGATTGGTGTACTTCTGGTATTCCCATCTCTAAATACTTTTTTTTTTTCACTAATAAATTTAGATGCAAAATATTTATTAGTTTCTCAGCTACCAGATCAGAATTGTATAATGTGGCAGTTATGCCATTTATATGTGGGACAATATAGTTAATCCCTTTCGATCAATTTTAATGTTCACAGAGAATTCTTTCTTGCTTTTCTTTTTTCTTCTCATAATCTGCCCTAGCATGCCTAATCCCCTTGGTGACTTGAATTCAAACTAGTTTGTACTTGCTAAAGGTTTTGTGTTCTCTAATAATTTATAATTATCCCACACATTTTGTTTCTCTGCCATTAGTCTCTTCACTTCAAAGTCTAAATCTAAGTCTAAATCATAGTCTAAGTCTAAACCTTGAATCTAGGTCTAAACCTTGAACAGTATCTCTTTGTTCATATAAAAAGCTTATTAGCTCTATGATTACTACCCTGAATGGTCCCATGTAGACTTTGCAGTTGATGACAGCATCAGTCATTACTTGTTTGTAGTCACCTTTACAAAAACAGCATTTCTTCCCTTTATCCTTAACAATAGTTATATTTTTAAGTAAATCCCACATCAATATATTATCATTGTATTATCAAAATACTATCACATCAGTATATATCATATGGCTAATAATAATATTAATAATAATATTGGCTGTTGTGTCAAGAAACAAGAAACCTTAAGATACACACAAGCATTACTTTGACCCATGTCATCAGATAAATATATGTCTATATTACCACATCCCCCCCCCCCACAACTAGCAATTTCCCTTAACCCTTATGGTATTCTCAATGATATGATATTAGCAAAAACCATTACACTACCCTTGTTTAAATGTATTCCATCTATAGATAACATTTCTTTTTCCTAAAATTGCAGGTCATGCCGATAAAAATTTCTCCCAGAAGCCTTGCATTGTCTTTAAGTTTTGAATTAATCAAAAAGGTTTTCAGCATATAGGTTCTCCTGTCATGCCTGGGCAGAATTGCAGAAAAACATTCTGAGCAAAGTCTGGAATGGTCACATATTTATCTAAAATATCATCAATTTGTACCATCATTAGTCCCCCTCCCTACATGAATAATAGTACTCTCTTTATTCCTCTTAAAATATGAAAATCTGATGGTGATATCATCACTTGCTCCCAGCAGCTACACCCCCATTCTAGTTTACCTGCCCTTAATTATAAAAAATGTTACCTGTTTCACTGAGAATGGATTCTCCCAATAAAATAAAATCCTTTTGAACCAGAGATATATGCACTTGACTAATCTGTTCTGGAGCTCAGATCAGGGATGCAGTACCTATCAGTTCACTAGATGTATAAGTACCTACAAGTTGCCGGTTTTATTTTTCTCTGGTGCAAGCACTTGTTTATTTAGTGACTCAAATCCATCTAATAATGCACTCTTTATATTTTGAACAAAGAAGAAATTTGCATTTTTTTTGAGTTGATTATAAACTAAATCAGAATTTGAATACAAAAATTGATTTATCATGGTGTCATAGGCTGATGGTGTCATCCCTCCCTGAACATAAATGCATGATGAATAAATTGATATTTTGAAATGATAGTCTATTGAAAACCTGTACTAGCTGATTTGTTAATTACGTATCCATCATCCATTTATGCAAAGCTCATCTCCCTCTTTGACCTCCACTCCAATTCGTGTGGCAAACTGACAAAGCTTAATAAGAATTTAATATATCAGTATGCTGTTTTTATGACTGATGTTATTATTTATATAGTGCATCAGAATATAATTTAATATCTAATGTAGCCCTTTTTAGAAACATAATTATATATAATTATATATAAATAATTATATATGCTTCTTTCAATAATAATACATCTTAGTAAACTTCTTTTTATTTAATGAAAACCCCAAACAAGAGAGGCATTAGAACTTATAATACTTACTACCATGCATTGATTGAAGGTTGAGGTGATGAAAGAAGATATTTGTTGACATTAGACTTGAATTTTTGTAGATTGTAATTTTCAGGAAATACATATTGTTCCAGAAAACAGAAGTTGAATGAATAAATGAGGAAGAAGAAAAGTTGGTTCTGGGAGTTTGAAGTTGAACAGTAAAAGAATGGTGAGTGGTTGTAGCACATGTTCAGACTCGTGTGAAAGAGAGAAAGTGCATGAATTGT